>NC_092374.1:5681665-5981665 GCF_030028105.1 Mobula birostris | reverse complement strand
AGTTACAGTGTTTCTACATGTAAGTAACATTACTTGCACAGAACATGTGCTTTCTAGCACTTTGTCATTATAAAATTATCTTTCAGTTGTTTAATTTGCCACGTGGCTGCAATGGGCTGTGTGGGTTTGTTGGGTCTGAAGGGTCTGTTAACAAGCTGTATTGCTAAGTAAAAAAGACATTCTCCCCCCCCCCCCGTTAGATTAGACTGTTTAATTGTTATTTTCTTTGCAGTTTAACAACTGATTGCCTGCTTGTATTTTACGTAGCTACCTATATACGTGTATAGATGGCCCCCGTTTTCCAAGTGTTCGCTTTACGACTCCTCACTGTTAAGAAAAATCTACATTGGTTACCTGTCCTCACTAACAGAAGGCTTTTTCACTGTTATGAAAAAAGGCAGCGTGAGCCCGAACAGCCAAGCTCCTCCCCCGGAACTGCATTCTAGCCGTCATTGCTTAAACGCGTGCTTTATCTTGATTTATTTTGTGCATCTGTTAGCAAGATGAGTTCTAAGGTATCGGAAAAGCCTAAAAGAGCTCATAAGGGTGTTACACTTAGCATAAAAGTAGACATAATTAGGCGTTTCGATCATGGTGAACGAAGTAAAGACATTGTCCGCGCGTTGAACTTGCCTGCATCCACCATTTGCAGTATTTATACACAGAGAAAGAATTTTGAAAGCTGCTGATGTGACTGTTGGTTCTGCTCGTAGCAAAGTGGTCTCTCTTAGTCGGAATCCAATAATGGATAAAATGGAAAGTCTATTGCTTGAGTGGATTGATGGGTGTACAAAGCATGGTGTTCTGTTAAGTTTTCTTATACTTAGAAAGTATAAGTCAGTCTTTTTAATAAGCTGAAACAAAGCACTGGATGATGGTGATGAAAGTGTTGCCAAAGTGGAATTTAAAGGTAGGCTTGGGTGGTTTGATAGGTTTCTGAGGCGAGGGCAGCTTCATAGTTTAAGCAGTCGTCTCCAACCTCCAGGCCGCTGACCGATACCGGGCCACGAAGGACGCAGTGGTGCAGCGGTAGTCAGGACGCACCCAGCACATCTTTAAGAAAAAAGCTGAAGTAAACAAGCTAATTAATTAGGTGTCGCCCAGCATGTAAATATCGGCCCAGATCAGAGTCGATTGCGTCAGGTGGTTATTTATATAAGCAAGTGTTTAACTGTGACGAAACTGCAATTTATTGGAGTCTTTCCGATTCCAGTAGGTGAAACTATGCTGTACATACATTAATTTTTTACTTTATATAGGCTGTGTATTTTTATGTGTTATTTGGTATGATTTGGCAGCTTCATAGCTTAAAGGTTACTGGAGAGAGTGTTTCTGCCGACAGCGCTTGCACCGTGTTTTTGCCGAGAGCGCTTCCGCGAGATTTTCGCTACGCTAGTCAGTGCTGCAGAAAAGTATTTCTACTTTTATATAGGCTGTGTATTTATCATATCATTCCTGCTTTTACTGAATGTTACTGTTATTTTAGGTTTTACGTGTTATTTCGCATGATTTTGTAGGTTATTTTTGGGTCTGGGAACACTCAAAAATGTTTCCCATATTAATAAATGGTAATTGCTTATTCACTTTACGACATTCTGGCTTACGAACCATTTCATAGGAACGCTCTACCTTCAGATAGCGGGGGAAACCTGTAACTGTTTAGTATGTTTCCTAGTGGTCACAGTATGTATATGCAGTTGTTCAGTGTGTCCCCTAGTGGTTACAGTTCTTTGCATGATTCTGGAAGCTCCTCTTGTTATCACATTATTTGAATCAGGGCTACCTGATTGGTTAATTCTTATCTACAAATTTGAATCGAATGTTTTTTACCTTATGGTATAAAAAGAGCTGGGCAACTTGCCCCACCAACTACTTTAGTCTTTCTACTCTTTGTTCTTAACTAATGGTCTTTCGCAGCTCTACATTTCCAGTTCTCTTTTTTCTATTAATGTTTAAGAAAACAATCATGAAGCAACAAGTTTTGTGCCTCTTTTTCTTGACTTCCAAAATAACTAGGGTCAAAACATCAGAATTCAACACCTCCCTATAATTTTCCTCCAATTTATAGAGAATTTTCTAATGAATTCAACCTAGCAGAAGTGTGACGGGGTCCTGAATTACCCCATGAACTGTGCTTTTAAAAGAGAGAGAGAGTTGTGAAACACAGACACCTTGTTAAAAAGAGAAAAAGAGAGAGAGAGGCGAAGACTGCTCACGGTTTGTTTATACTTTTACAAGGATACTGGCAGCTTCTGTGTTCTTGCAGAGAGAGAAGGGAGGAGCTGTTTGATGGACAGCTCGTATTCAGCACGGTGAGATAAATAGGGCAGCTGTTAGACCTGGAGACACATGGTTTTGGACACTGAATGAGCTCTGTTGTGCCCACAGAAAAGGTGGGTTTTGGAGGATTGATCAGGCGGATCGATCAGTGACTCTCGCAGTGTGAAAAGGGAGTGACCGGTGGAGAGTCATTCGTGTGCCCAACCCTCGCCTGGGTTGATAATTCCACCACAGAAGAATGGTCCCCTTTGTTGTGGTCACAGTCGGTGACTTCTAAAGGATTTAGGAGGACAACGGGAAGATCAACGGCATCAGCTCACCTGAAGACTCAAATCTCCCCCTCTCTCTCTCTCCATCACTACTCAACTCAATACCACGAACTGAACTGAACTTTACTTATCATCGTAAGACTATCTGTTTACCCCTAGACTTGAAGGAGCTTGGTTTTCATACATATTTTCACACTTAGTGTATATAATCATTGCTAACCTGTTTGATATACCTGCATTTGTATTACTGTATGGCGTAGTTACTAATAAATATTATTAGTTAATAGCAATACTGGACTCCAAAGTGTTTTCCATTTCTGCTGGTTCTTTAACTCCTCACAGGGTACGTGACAGAAGGTATATAAAATTATAAGAGGCATTAAGAGGGTAGATGGTGTTTTTTCCAGGGTAGAAATGTCAAATTCTACAGGGTGTAAGATGAGAGGGAGGAAAGTTTAAAGGAGATTTAAGAGGTAAGATTTTTTTAATGTAGTGCATGTTGGGTACCTGAAACACGGTATTAGGGAAAATGATGGAAGCTAATACAGTAGCAACTATTGAGTCATTTAGGCAGGCATGTAAACAAGCAGGGGATAGAGGAATTTCCACCATATGCAGGTAGATGGGATTAGTGTGGATTGGCACTGACATGCTGCGCTGAAGTGCCTGTGATGTGATTAATTGAAAGCCACTAGTCCTCCCTTGCAGTGTCTGATGAGAATAGCACCATTAACTTGTTTTGAGAAAAAGATACGATTTTAAAGCAGTTGTACATTTTTCATGTTTTATTTTAACCCTTCCAGTTCGCCCCTTTGCTCCTCATCAGCTGAAAGAGGAAAATACAACATCAGACAGCATGACTCTGACCTGGATGGATCAAATTCATTATACAGGCATTGACTTGCTTTGTGAGGTGGTGATCCAAGATGAGTCTGGGCAAACTATGTCAGTAAGTAAATATTTCTTAAACATCACATCATTTCTTCAATCCTCACTTTTCCTGATGTGGCGATGCTAATTTTTAACTGGGATTGGCTGCATTCAGATAAACTTTGTAATCCCATTACCTTTTTTCATCCCGTAGGTCCCAATGAAGGATCTTGGCCCGTATTGTCTACTGTTTAATTATTTAATTAATTTATTGATTGATTGAGTGTGGGAAAAGCTGCTTCTGGTCCAACGAGCCGCACTATCCAGCAACCCACCCAATTAACCCTAGCCAAATCACAGGACAATTTACAATGACTTACTATCCTACTATCTGGAACTACTTTGGACTGTGGGTGGAAATCAGAGCACCTGGTGGAAACCACGTGCTCACAGGGAGAAACATACATGTAAACTCCTTACAAATGGTGCCGGAATTGAACTTCGAACTCCACCCTGAGCTATGCTACTGTGGTGCCATAGTTGTTGCCTGGCCTGCTGAGTTCCTCTAGCAGCTTGGCAGGCCAGGCAATGTCCTGATCAATTGAGTATTTTCAGCCTTTTTGTTTATATTTTAGATTTTGCCTTTTCATTTGATACTTTCTTGTCTAACATATGAATATTTCTGTATTACAGCTTAATTATTCTGTGCATGGAAAACCAACAAATGCACAGCAGATGATAACACTAAATAATTTACAGCCCAACACGGAGTATTCTATCAGAGCTCGATATTCGTCTGTACAGTTTTGGAAATGGAGTGAATGGAGCAACGTTGCAGTGGTCAGAACTAAGGTTGCAGGTGGGTTACTGGGAAAGGCTCTTCCTCTAAGGCTCGAGATGTGTGACACCCATAGTGTCCTCTTCATTCTAATTATACATATTTCTAAAAATAGATATTACAAAGTTAGACACTGTACTTGTTTGATACAAAATAAAATTCCCTCCACATATTGCCAGGATAAGGACTGCATATGCAACACAGAACATTGCAGCACTGCACAGGCCCTTTGGTCTATGATGTTGTGCTGACCTTTGAACCAACTCTAAGATCAATCTAACCGTTTCCTCCTACATAGCCTTCTGTTTTTCTTTCATCTATGTACCTATCTAGGAGTCTCTTAAATGTTGCTAATGTAACTACCTCCACCATCACCCCAGCGGGGTGTTCCATGCAACCTCCACTCTTGTAAAAACAAACCTAACCCTGATATTCCCCCTATACTTTCCTCCAATAGCCTCAAAATTATGCCCCTTATATTAGCTGTTTCTTCCTTGTCTCTGGCTTTTGATCTACGTATGCCTCTTATCATTTTGTACATCTCCATTAAGTCATCACTCATCCTCCTTCACTCTTAAGTGAAGATCCCCAGCTCTGTCAAGCTACCTTCATAAGAGGTGCTCTCTAATCCAGGCAGCATCCTGGTAAATCTCCCCTGCGCCCTTTCTAAAGCTTCCACATCCTTCTATAATGAGACAGCCAGAAGTGAACACAATACTCTGTGTGGTCTAACCAGGGTTTTATAGAGCTGCAACAGATGGTTCAAGAACTGTGAAGAAGTTTCTCTTCTGTCTGTTTCTTCCCTCACAAATCGTTTGTCATTGCAGCACCATCAGTGAGCCTGGATGTATGGAGAACAGTTCTGCCAAACCGCACTGTGATCATTTACTGGAAGGTAAGGAGCAACAAGAAACCACAAGATGAAAGTCTTGAAAGATGCACGATAGAAGTCTAATGAATGAAAGAAAAAATGGATAGGGTATTGACACTTCTGTTGTGCAAAGGTTTGTTCATTTGGAAACACACCAGCAGGTCAGGCAGCATTGGTGGAAAGAAAAACAGATTTAATGTTTCAGGATGAAGGCTCCTCATCAGTACTCGGACTAGAGAGGACAAGTTAATGTAAAGTTGCAGAGAAGGAGAGGAAGGGATGTATAGGAGAAGGGTAATATCTTTGGTAGGATCCCAAAGGTCAGGCCTGTGATCAACAAGTCCTGAGGGTAAAACAAAAAGTTGAGCTCCAGAGCTTGTGAAGTAGAGTCTGTGAGTGAGGGACTGGAGGTAGAGGCTGTGAGTGAGGGACTGGAGGTAGAGGCTGTGAGTGAGGGACTGGAGGTAGGGTCTGTGAGTGAGGGACTGGAGATAGAGGCTGTGAGTGAGGGACTGGAGGTAGAGGCTGTGAGTGAGGGACTGGAGGTAGGGTCTGTGAGTGTGGGCCGGGGACTGGAGGTAGGGTCTGTGAGTGTGGGCCGGGGACTGGAGGTAGGGTCTGTGAGTGTGGGCCGGGGACTGGAGGTAGGGTCTGTGAGTGTGGGCCGGGGACTGGAGGTAGGGTCTGTGAGTGTGGGCCGGGGACTGGAGGTAGGGTCTGTGAGTGTGGGCCGGGGACTGGAGGTAGAGGCTGTGAGTGTGGGCCGGGGACTGGAGGTAGGGTCTGTGAGTGTGGGCCGGGGACTGGAGGTAGGGTCTGTGAGTGTGGGCCGGGGACTGGAGGTAGGGTCTGTGAGTGTGGGCCGGGGACTGGAGGTAGGGTCTGTGAGTGTGGGCCAGGGACTGGAGGTAGGGTCTGTGAGTGTGGGCCAGGGACTGGAGGTAGGGTCCGTGAGTGTGGGCCGGGGACTGGAGGTAGAGGCCGTGAATGTGGGCCGGGGACTGGAGGTAGGGTCTGTGAGTGTGGGCCGGGGACTGGAGATAGAGGCTGTGAGTGTGGGCCGGGGACTGGAGGTAGAGGCTGTGAGTGTGGGCCGGGGACTGGAGGTAGGGTCTGTGAGTGTGGGCCGGGGACTGGAGGTAGGGTCTGTGACTGTGGGCCGGGGACTGGAGGTAGGGTCTGTGAGTGTGGGCCGGGGACTGGAGGTAGGGTCTGTGAGTGTGGGCCGGGGACTGGAGGTAGGGTCTGTGAGTGTGGGCCGGGGACTGGAGGTAGGGTCTGTGAGTGTGGGCCGGGGAATGGAGGTAGGGTCTGTGAGTGTGGGCCGGGGACTGGAGGTAGAGGCCGTGAATGTGGGCCGGGGACTGGAGGTAGGGTCTGTGAGTGTGGGCCGGGGACTGGAGGTAGAGGCCGTGAATGTGGGCCGGGGACTGGAGGTAGGGTCTGTGAGTGTGGGCCGGGGACTGGAGGTAGGGTCTGTGAGTGTGGGCCGGGGACTGGAGGTAGGGTCTGTGAGTGTGGGCCGGGGACTGGAGGTAGAGAACGTGAATGTGGGCCGGGGACTGGAGGTAGGGTCTGTGAGTGTGGGCCAGGGACTGGAGGGTAGGGTCTGTGAGTGTGGGCCGGGGACTGGAGGTAGGGTCCGTGAATGTGGGCCGGGGACTGGAGGTAGAGGCTGTGAGTGTGGGCCGGGGACTGGAGGGTAGGGTCTGTGAGTGTGGGCCGGGGACTGGAGGTAGGGTCCGTGAATGTGGGCCGGGGACTGGAGGTAGAGGCTGTGAGTGTGGGCCGGGGACTGGAGGTAGGGTCCGTGAGTGTGGGCCAGGGACTGGAGGTAGGGTCTGTGACTGTGGGCCGGGGACTGGAGGTAGGGTCTGTGAGTGAGGGCCGGGGACTGGAGGTAGGGTCTGTGAGTGTGGGCCAGGGACTGGAGGTAGGGTCCGTGAGTGTGGGCCAGGGACTGGAGGTAGAGGCTGTGAGTGTGGGCCGGGGACTGGAGGTAGGGTCCGTGAATGTGGGCCGGGGACTGGAGGTAGAGGCTGTGAGTGTGGGCCGGGGACTGGAGGTAGGGTCCGTGAGTGTGGGCCAGGGACTGGAGGTAGGGTCTGTGACTGTGGGCCAGGGACTGGAGGTAGGGTCCGTGAGTGTGGGCCGGGGACTGGAGGTAGAGGCCGTGAGTGTGGGCCGGGGACTGGAGATAGAGGCCGTGAGTGTGGGCCGGGGACTGGAGGTAGGGTCCGTGAGTGTGGGCCGGGGACTGGAGATAGAGGCCGTGAGTGTGGGCCAGGGACTGGAGGTAGGGTCTGTGAATGTGGGCCGGGGACTGGAGGTAGGGTCTGTGAGTGTGGGCCGGGGACTGGAGGTAGGGTCCGTGAGTGTGGGCCGGGGACTGGAGGTAGGGTCTGTGAGTGTGGGCCGGGGACTGGAGGTAGGGTCTGTGAGTGTGGGCCGGGGACTGGAGGTAGAGAACGTGACTGTGGGCCAGGGACTGGAGGTAGAGGCCGTGAATGTGGGCCGGGGACTGGAGGTAGGGTCCGTGAGTGTGGGCCGGGGACTGGAGGTAGGGTCTGTGAGTGTGGGCCGGGGACTGGAGGTAGGGTCTGTGAGTGTGGGCCGGGGACTGGAGGTAGAGAACGTGAATGTGGGCCGGGGACTGGAGGTAGGGTCTGTGAGTGTGGGCCGGGGACTGGAGGGTAGGGTCTGTGAGTGTGGGCCGGGGACTGGAGGTAGGGTCCGTGAATGTGGGCCGGGGACTGGAGGTAGAGGCTGTGAGTGTGGGCCGGGGACTGGAGGGTAGGGTCTGTGAGTGTGGGCCGGGGACTGGAGGTAGGGTCTGTGAGTGTGGGCCGGGGACTGGAGGTAGGGTCTGTGAGTGTGGGCCGGGGACTGGAGGTAGGGTCTGTGAGTGTGGGCCGGGGACTGGAGGTAGGGTCTGTGAGTGTGGGCCGGGGACTGGAGGTAGGGTCTGTGAGTGTGGGCCGGGGACTGGAGGTAGGGTCTGTGAGTGTGGGCCGGGGACTGGAGGTAGAGGCCGTGAGTGTGGGCCGGGGACTGGAGGTAGGGTCTGTGAGTGTGGGCCGGGGACTGGAGGTAGGGTCTGTGAGTGTGGGCCATGGACTGGAGGTAGGGTCTGTGAGTGTGGGCCGGGGACTGGAGGTAGAGAACGTGAATGTGGGCCGGGGACTGGAGGTAGGGTCTGTGAGTGTGGGCCGGGGACTGGAGGTAGGGTCTGTGAGTGTGGGCCGGGGACTGGAGGTAGGGTCCGTGAGTGTGGGCCGGGGACTGGAGGTAGAGGCTGTGAGTGTGGGCCAGGGACTGGAGGTAGAGGCCGTGAATGTGGGCCGGGGACTGGAGGGTAGGGTCTGTGAGTGTGGGCCGGGGACTGGAGGTAGGGTCTGTGAGTGTGGGCCGGGGACTGGAGGTAGGGTCTGTGAGTGTGGGCCAGGGACTGGAGGTAGGGTCTGTGAGTGTGGGCCAGGGACTGGAGATAGAGGCTGTGAGTGTGGGCCGGGGACTGGAAGTAGGGTCTGTGAGTGTGGGCCAGGGACTGGAGGTAGGGTCTGTGACTGTGGGCCAGGGACTGGAGGTAGAGGCCGTGAGTGTGGGCCAGGGACTGGAGGTAGGGTCTGTGACTGTGGGCCAGGGACTGGAGGTAGAGGCCGTGAATGTGGGCCGGGGACTGGAGGTAGGGTCTGTGAGTGTGGGCCGGTGACTGGAGGTAGGGTCTGTGAGTGTGGGCCGGGGACTGGAGGTAGGGTCTGTGAGTGTGGGCCGGGGACTAGAGGTAGAGTCCGTGAATGTGGGCCAGGGACTGGAGGTAGAGGCCGTGACTGTGGGCCAGGGACTGGAGGTAGAGGCCGTGAATGTGGGCCGGGGACTGGAGGTAGGGTCTGTGAGTGTGGGCCGGGGACTGGAGGTAGGGTCTGTGAGTGTGGGCCGGGGACTGGAGGTAGGGTCCGTGAATGTGGGCCGGGGACTGGAAGTAGGGTCTGTGAGTGTGGGCCGGGGACTGGAGGTAGAGGCCGTGAATGTGGGCCGGGGACTGGAGGTAGGGTCTGTGAGTGTGGGCCGGGGACTGGAGGTAGGGTCTGTGAGTGTGGGCCGGGGACTGGAGGTAGGGTCCGTGAGTGTGGGCCGGGGACTGGAGGTAGAGTCCGTGAATGTGGGCCGGGGACTGGAGGTAGGGTCCGTGAGTGTGGGCCGGGGACTGGAGGTAGGGTCCGTGAGTGTGGGCCGGGGACTGGAGGTAGGGTCCGTGAGTGTGGGCCGGGGACTGGAGGTAGGGTCTGAGAGTGTGGGCCGGGGACTGGAGGTAGAGAACGTGACTGTGGGCCAGGGACTGGAGGAAGAGTCCGAGAGTGTGGGCCGGGGACTGGAGGTAGGGTCCGTGAGTGTGGGCCAGGGACTGGAGGTAGAGGCCGTGAGTGTGGGCCAGGGACTGGAGGTAGGGTCCGTGAGTGTGGGCCGGGGACTGGAGGTAGGGTCTGAGAGTGTGGGCCGGGGACTGGAGGTAGAGAACGTGACTGTGGGCCAGGGACTGGAGGTAGAGTCCGAGAGTGTGGGCCGGGGACTGGAGGTAGGGTCCGTGAGTGTGGGCCAGGGACTGGAGGTAGAGGCCGTGAGTGTGGGCCGGGGACTGGAGGTAGAGGCCGTGAGTGTGGGCCAGGGACTGGAGGTAGGGTCCGTGAGTGTGGGCCAGGGACTGGAGGTAGGGTCTGTGAGTGTGGGCCGGGGACTGGAGGTAGAGTCCGTGAGTGTGGGCCAGGGACTGGAGGTAGAGGCCGTGAGTGTGGGCCAGGGACTGGAGGTAGGGTCTGTGAGTGTGGGCCGGGGACTGGAGGTAGAGTCCGTGAGTGTGGGCCAGGGACTGGAGGGTAGGGTCTGTGAGTGTGGGCTGGGGACTGGAGGTAGAGGCCTGATCTGCAGGTTTGAGAGTCTGGGGCATATCTTGGGGTTGGTGACCTGTCTGTGAATCTAAGGATGTGGGTGGGTGGGATGGAGGCAAAGTTTAGCTGCTGTTGTTTTGTTGCATGGACTGTTCTGGTGAACTTTGTGGGTATGTTATGCTGGCGCTAGAATGTGTGGTGACACACGGGCTGTTCCCAGCATATCCTTAGTTACTGAAAACCACATACTTCGCTGTATGTTTTCATGTACAAGTGAGAAATAAATCAGAATCTTAGTTGAAATTGAGAGAGGAATTACATTTCAGCTGGACCAAGTTTTCTATTGGTCCTTAAAAAGATTTAAGGATTAGTAAAGTATAATAATCTACTTTAATTTCTAATTTTCTTTGCCCATTGCAGCCACTGTCAGCCAAGGATGCAAATGGTCCAATTTTATTTCATAATGTAACTTGGTCAAAAATGGGAAGTGCTTTGATCGATAGCACTCGTGTCCATGGAACAGATGTACGAGTTCACCTAGACCAAGCTGGCTACATTATCACTGTTGTGGCTCAGAACAAAGCAGGAACATCGTTGCCTTCTGTGATCAAGATCCCTCCACAGCAAGATGGTGAGTGTAAAACTCCCAAGTCTGATCAGTGGGATTATCTGCTCCTCTTCGATCAATGCTCTCTGAATTCGACTGATTTGAGGAGAGCAGGGACCCCCTCCATCCAGTCCATGCCCTCTTCTTGCTGCCACCATCAGGCAGGTGGTACAGGAGACTCAAGTCCACACCACCAAGTTCAGGAACAGTTGTTACCCCTCAACCAGAGGGGGTAACTTCACTCACACCATCACTGAACTGCTTCCAGAACCTATGAACTCAATTTTAAGGACTCCAGAACTTGTGCTCTTGATATTTGATTGTTTGCATGATCTGTTGTCTTTTGCACATTAGTTGAGTCTCTGTCGTGTGTGGTTTTTCCATTGATTCTATTGTTTCTATTTATAAAACCGTAAGACATAGCAGAATTAGGCCATTCAGCCCATTGAGTCTGCTTCGCCATTGCATCATGGCTGATCCCAGATCCCACTCACGCCATACATCTGCTTTGTCACCATCACCTTTGATGCCCTGACAGATTAAGAAACTATCAATTTTTGCTTGAAGTATACCTACGGTCTTGGCCTCCACAGCTGTCTGTGGCAGAGTATTCCATTGATTCAGTACTCTGGCTAAAAAAAAAAATTCCTCCTTACCTCTGATGTAAAAGCTTTCCCCTCAATTTTGAGACTGTGCCTGTAGTTCTGGACATTCTCACCATAGGAAACATCCTCTCCACATCCACCTTATCTAGTCCTTTCAACATTCAGTAGGTTTCAATGAGATCCCCTCACATTCTTCTAAATTCCAGTGAGTACAGGCCCAAAGCTGCCAAACATTCCTCGTATATTAACCCCTTCATTCCCAGAATCATCCTCACAAACCTCCTCTGGACTCTCTCCAATGGCAGCACGTCTTTTCTCAGATATGAAGCCCAAAACTGTTGATAATACTCTAAGCACGGCCTGACTACTGTCTTATAAAGCCTCAGCATTATCTCCTTGCTTTTATATTCTATTCTCCTTGAAATGCCAACATTGCATTTGCCGCCTTTACCACAGACTCAACTTTTTACCAAAATGCATTATTGTACATTTCACAACACTGTATTCCATCTGCCACTTTTTTGCCCATTCTTCCAATTTGTCTAAGTCTGTCTGTAATCCTTATTGTGAATGTCAGGAAGGAAATGAACCTCAGGGTTGTACTCTATATCAGCGGTCCCCAACCACTGGGCCGCGGACCGGTACTGGGCTGCAAAGCATGTGCTACTGGGCCGCGAGGAAACGATATGAGTCAACTGCACCTTTCCTCATTCCCTGTCATGCCCACTTGAACGCACGCGAGGTCATCAGTCAGTCATTAACCTGCATTTACTCGATGAGTAAAAAACAAATGTCGCTTGAGAGTTTCTTTGGTAGAGGTGGTAGAGCACATAAAATGCCTAATGATGATAATGCAGAGGCAGCTGAGGCCAAGACTGTATAAATAAAAAAAAAACTTCCTTCAACAGAAAATACGACAAGTTGTACATAAAATATGGCTTTATTGCGACCGGTGACTCGCACGCTCCAAGCCCCCTGTGTGTGATATGTGGAGACAAGCTGTCTAATGAGGCAATGAAGCCCTCAAAACTGCTTTGGCACTTTGAGTCCAAGCACCCTGCACTTAAAGACAAACCCGTTGAGTTTTTTGAGCTGTAAAAACATGAGCAAGCAAGACAGAAGCAAGTGCTGACAACCACCACCTCCACAAATGCTGCTGCTCTGAGAGCGTCGCACTAAGTGGCTAGCCGTATTGCTAAGGCTAGGAAGCCTTTCGCTGTTGGTGAAGAATTGATTCTGCCTGCTGCCAAGGACATGTGCCGTGAACTGTTGGGAGAAGCTGCAGCTAACAAGATGGCACAGGTTTCTCTTTCAGCTACCACAGTTTCAAGGAGAATCGGTGACATAGCGGAGGACATTGAAGCACAGCTGTTGGAACGGCTTAACGAGTCTGGTTTCACTACCCGAGTCAAAGAGGTTGCTCCGGAATGCCAGTCTACACACTGTGTCACATACTGGGAAATGCTGGCTAGCCAAAAATTGTCACCTGATCTTAATAGTGTATTGAGTGACGTTGTTGAAGTTATCAATCACATCAAAGCAAAAGCCCTTAACTCACGTCTGTTTGAGCAGCTTTGCGAGGAAATGGATGCAAAGCACAAACACCTTCTCTTACACACTGAAGTCAGGTGGCTATCAGGAGGAGAGCCCTGGCTACTGTTTTTGAGTTAAGAGAGCAGCTGCAGAGATTTCTTTCAGGAAGAATGTCACTACTGGCAGCACACTTCAGTGACGAGGAGTGAATAGCAAAACTCGCTTATCTGTGTGACATCTTCAACTTGCTCAATGAACTCAATTTGTCACTTCTGGGGAGAATGACAACTGTCTTCAAGTTGGCAGATAAAGTGTCTGCTTTCAAAGCCAAACTGGAACTGTGGGGACGGCGAGTGGACAGGGGCATATCTGACATGTTCCCAACATTAGCTGGGATTTTGGGAGAGACTGAGGCTGCATCGTTCTTCTCACAGCTGGTGCGCGATCACCTATCTTCACTGTCGACAGAATTCGAGCGTGACTTCCGAACTGCAAATGACCCAAGACGTGCAAAGGAATGGGTCCATGACCCATTTGTGAATGTCCCCGGTGAATCATCCATGTCAGTGCGGGAAGAAGATCAACTCCTCGAGCTTGCAAATGACGGTGGGCTGAAAGGTATGTTTGACATAACATCTCTGCTGGCATTCCGGATCAAAGTCAAGGCTGAATATCCTGAGATAGACATGAAAACACTGAAAATGTTGCTTCCATTTCCAACATATCTCTGCGAAGTGGAGTTTTCTGCAATGAATGCAATGAAAACTAAGTTGCAGAACAGACTGGACATAAGGAACACCCTTATGACTTATAATTGAATCATCACTATTTATACGAGGAAAATATGCACTGTGTGTTTAATATTAAACTCGTTAGATAAACTCTTAGAAATGAAATTGAGTGTATTAGCCACTGATAAGTGACTTATAGTTGACTTATCACCTATATTCTGGTCGTGATTAAGACCCCCCCCCCCCCCCCGCCCCAGTCAGCCGGTCCGCAAGAATATTGTCAATATTAAACCAGTCCGCGGTGCAAAAAGGTTGGGGACCTCTGATCTATATAGTGACATATCCAGTATGTACTTTGATAATAAATTTGATTTGAACATATTTATATTTACCTCCATTTCTTTCTAGTTGAAAATGTGACCCTTGGGAGAACTGCTGGTTTTGGGGATGGATTCAGTGTGACTTGGCCCAAGCACCAGACTGAGAGCTGTGGTTATACCGTACAGTGGTGTGAGTCCTTGAGTTTGCCTGTGTGTAAGGTGAATTGGCGTAAATTTCCTGCAAATACAACAGGTGCCACTATAAAATCAGGTATGTTTTTCACACTGATGAGTGATCTTGTTTGCGTGTGTGTGACTACTGTCTTGTTTTTGCCCGCTCTCAGAATCCCGGTGAAGAGTAAAAACATAGAAGGCAGCTCTAATGCCATCAAGATCTTATCAACTGTCGGGCAACAGCAATTGAGTACTCCCACTCCACAATCCATTTCCATATCCCCAAAACTTCTTTGTGCTCCTTATAGAACATTACATTGAATCTGCCTCCACCTTGATTGTTCGTCAGTCTTTGTGTAGTTCTACACTGATTCTTTTGTTTCTTTGTTTTACTGTGAATGCCTGAAAGAAAATGAATCTCAGTGAATGCCTGAAAGAAAATGAATCTTCAGACCTGAACCACTCATTGTGTTTAAATAGTCATCTCACTTTTGGTTATTTTGCCGATCACCATTTTGAGTCTGTTAGTACTTGATTCCTGTCCTCAGAGGAAGCAATTTCTCTCTATCTGCTCTGATTGTACGTTTCATGTTTTTAATACCTCTTGGATCAGTGTTCCTCAGCTCATCCAGTTCACCCACTCGTCAATAGACCCTCCTGGTCTAAGCACATCAACACCGTGGCCGAGAAAGCTTCCTCAGGAGGCTAAAGAAATACAGCGTGCCCCTTTTGACCTTTGCCAGTTTTTAACGATGCACCACAGAAAGCATCCAATCCCGATGCATCACAGCTTGGTACAGCAATTGCTCTGCCCAAGACCACAAGAAACTGCAGAGAGTTGTGAACACAACTCAGCACATCACAGAAATCAGCCTCCTGTCCATGGATTCTGTCTACAGTTATCACTGCCTCAGTAAAGCAGCCAACATAATCAAAGACCCCTCCCAGCCTTGACATTTTCTCTTCTTCCTCCTCTCGTCGGGCAGAAGATACAAAAGCCTGAAAGCATGTACCATTTCTGTTCCACTGTTATCAGAGTATTGAACAGTCCTCTAGTGTGATGTGATAAGATGGACTCTTGACCTCATGATCTACTTCATTATGGTGTTGCACCTTATCGCCTGCATGCACTGCACTTTCTCAGTAACTTTAACACTTTACTATATTCTGTTATTGTTTTCCCGTGTACTACCTCAATGCACCGTGTAATGAAATGATCTATAGCGGTGACCTGCAAATAGTTTTTCACTGTACCTCAGTGCGTGTGACAATAATAAACCAATTTACCGTCGTGCAGAAGGAATCATTCAGATAGATCTTTCATGTACCTTCTCCAAAGCCTTATCTGTTGAGTGTATTGCCTAGAAATGGGCATACCAAATTCTTTGCTCTTGTACTCTATGCCTCCATTTAAAGAGAAAAATATTAGATTAAAGGTTAGCTTTATTTGTTACATGAACATTGAAACATACAGTGAAATGTGTCATTTACGTCAATGACCACCACATTCTGAGGTGGGTCCAATTACAGTGTTTAACAAATAGTTAGACAAGTATATGGATACAAAAGGTTTAGAGGAACATGGGCCTAGCTAGAAGTTAAAATTGTCTACTATTACATCCCTTTTATTTTTGCAGCTAGCACTGATCTCCAATTCACACTACTGAGGCCTCATCAGTGACTTTCTCAAATGCAATATACTGTCCTTGCTTGTACCCTCAGTGCTCTAACTGAAGGCCAACATACTAAACATACTTTTCACCAACCAGTCTAATGGTGACATCGCTTTCAATGAACTATGCACTTGTACTCCCAAGTCCCTCTTTTCCATTACATTCCCTAGTGCCCATAGGGGTTTGATTTTCCAAAAGGCATCATCTCACATTGGCCCAAACCACAATCCATTTGCCACTCCTTGAACTGGTCAATATCCTCTTGCAATCTACAGTAACTTTCTTCACTTTCAACAACAGCTGCTTCTATGTCCTCCATAAACTTATTGATCAAGCCTTGTGCATTCGGAAGTTGCATTTCAAATGCAGCTGTCCTTGTGCTTATCACTGACTGGATCTGTAATTGTGTTTTCAACAGAAGCCTTCCAGTCTGGTGTGCAGTACAGCCTTGAGGTGTACGAGTGCAGGGAAGATGGGGATCACATTCTGAAGAAGCTGCTTGGCTACACACGTGAACTGGGTAAGGAGAGCAACCACAGGACGTCAATTTCCGATACCTCCCAAGTGCTGTAACCAACTGCCGTTTAAAGGCATTGGTGCCAGCTCTGCTCATCTAATAAATGTACTAGTTTTAGTTGGGACTCGGGGAATAGAATTGTCGTAGAGCAATTCAGCACTGAAGCGGGCTCTTCAGCCAATTTAATCCATGCCAAACTAATCTGCCTACTCCCATCACACTCTCACCACCCTCTGAATGAAGAAATTCTTCTTCAGGTTCCCCTTAAACAGTCCACCTTTCACTCAACCCATGATCTCTAGAAACACAGAAAACCTACAGCGCAATACAGGCCCTTTGGCCCACAAAGCTGTGTCGAACATGCCCTTACCTTAGAAATGTCCTAGGCTTACCCATAGCCTTCTGTTTTCTGAAACTCCATGTATCCATCCAGGGGTCTCTTAAAGGACCTATTGTTTCCGCCTCCACCACTGCTGCCGGCAGCCCATTTCACACACTCACCACTCTGTGCGTAAAAAAAACTTGCGCCTGGCATCTCCTCTGTACCTACTTCCAAGCACCTTAAAACTGTGCCCTCTCGTGCTAGCCATTTCAGCCCTCAGGAAAAAGCCTCTGACCATCCACATGATCAATGCCTCTCATCATCTTATACTCCTCTATCAGGTCACCTCTCATCCTCCATTGCTCCAAGGAGAAAAGGCCAAGTTCACTCAACCTATTCTCATAAGGCATGCTCCCCAATTCAGGCAACATCCTTGTAAATCTCCTCTGCACCCTTTCTATGGTTTCCATGTCCTTCCTGTAGTGAAGTGACCAGAACTGAGCATAGTACTCCAAGTGGGGTCTGACCAGGGTCCTATATAGCTGCAACATTACCTCTCAGCTCCTAAACTCAATCCTATGATTGATGAAGGCCAATGCACTGTATGCTTTCTTAACCACAGAGTCAGCCTGCGCAGCAGCTTTGAGTGTCCTATGGACTCGGATCCCAAGATCCCTCTGATCCTCCACACTGCCAAGAGTCTTACCATTAATGCTATATTCTGCCATCATATTTGACCTATCAAAATGAACCACCTCACACTTATCTGGGTTGAACTTCATCTGCCACTTCTCAGCCCAGTTTTGCATCCTATCAATGTCCCACTGTAACCTCTGACAGCCCTCCAGACTATCCACAACACCCCCAACCTTTGTGTCATCAGCAAATTTACTAACCCATCCACACTTCCTCATCCAGATAATTTATAAAAATCACAAAGAGTAGGGGTCCCAGCACAGATCCCTGAGGCACACCACTGTCACCGACCGCCATGCAGAATATGACCCGTCTACAACTACTCTTTGCCTTCTGTGGGCAAGCCAGTTCTGGATCCACAAAGCAATGTCCCCTTGGATACCATGCCTCCTTACTTTCTCAATAAACCTTGCATGGGGTACCTTATCAAATGCCTTGCTGAAATCCATATACACTACATCTACCTTCATCAATGTGTTTAGTCACATCCTCAAAAAATTCCATCAGGCTCCATAAGGCACGACCTGCCTTTGACAAAGCCATGCTGACTATTCCTAATCATATTATGCCTCTCCAAATTTTCATAAATCCTGCCTCTCAGGATCTTTTCCATCAATTTACCAACCACTGAAGTAAGGCTCACTGGACTATAATTTCTTGGGCTATCCCTACTCCCTTTCTTGAATAAGGGAACAACTTCCGCATCCCTCTAATCCTCTGGAACTCTCCCGTCCTCATTGATGATGCAAAGATCATTACCAGAGGCTCAGCAATCTCCTCCCTCGCTTCCCATGGTAGCCTGGCGTACATCCCATCCGGTCTGTCCCAGTGACTTATCCAACTTGATGTTTTCCAAAAGCTCCAGCACACCCTCTTCCTTAATATCTACATGCTCAAGTTTTTCAGTCTGCTGCGTCACCCCTACAATCGCCAAGCTCCTTTTCTGTAGTGAATACTGAAGCAAAGTACTCATTAAGTACCTCTGCCATCTCCTCCAGTTCCATACACACCTTTCCACTGTCACAGTTGATTGGTCCTATTCTCTCATGTCTTATCCTCTTGCTTTTCACATACTTGTAGAATGCCTTGGGGTTTTCCTTAATCCAGTCTGCCAAGGCCTTCTCATACCCCTTCTGGCTCTCTTAATTTTATTTTTAAGCTCCTTCCTGCTAGCCTTATAATCTTCTAGATCTCTATCATTACCTAGTTTTTTGAACCTTTTGTAAGCTCTTTTCATCTTGACTAAATTTACAACAGCCTTTGTACACCACAGTTCCTGTACCCTACCATCCTTTCCCTGTCTCATTGGAACGTATCTACGCAGAACCCCACGCAAATATCCCCTGAACATTTGCCACATTTCTTCCGTACGTTTCCCTGAGAACATCTGTTTCCAATTTATGCTTCCAAGTTCCTGCCTGATAGCCTCATATTTCCCCTTCAATTAAACGTTTCCCTAACTTGTCTGTTCCTATCCCCCTCCAATGCTATGGTAAAGGAGATAGAATTGTGATCACTATCTTGTTACGTACCCCATAACGGGTTAAAGAAACAGCAGAAATGGAAAAAACACCCGGAGTCTGGTATTGCTGTTAACTAAAGCTAATTTATTAGTAACTACGCAATATAATAATATAAGAATCAGATAAACAGGTTAGCAGAGATGATGCCTATATATGGGTGTGGAAATATAAACCCCAAACTACTTCAAGCTTAGGTGGTAAGGGATACAGTCTTACAATGGAATGTAAGGTAGTTCAGTTCAATGCTCAGTTTAATTAATGAGAGAGATTTGTAATCCAAAAGGCGTATGTTGTGAGAAGGCAATTATGTCGATATTCCACAGATTCCACGACAACAATACAAGATAACAATAGTAGTAGATTTTATCTCCGAAGTTATTCCACTCCACACACGAAATATCACTGACAGTGATCTTCAACGAATATCCTTTCAACACACATGGTACCACACCCGAATTCAGCTACGGGACATCTCAAAGTGGTGGCCACAGGATACTCCAACAGAATCCACGTATGAATTATCACCAACAGTAGCTTATCACAAAGGGGACCCTCTTCAAGGGAACCACCATCCAAGCAAATGGTCAACACACCAGTAGATTCCACAAGGTTACCCCAAATACACAACGTGATAGCCACTTATCCAGTTCCATGACATACGAAATAACTCCAACAGTGATTTGCCACAGGAGTGCCTTTCTTCAGTGAACTACCACACCCAGACAAAGGGTAACACACACGTGGTATTCGCAGAGGTACTCCCCTCACCAGAGAACCCACTCCTGTGGATTAACTACATGACAGTCACACCTTCATATTCAAATGGAACTCAAACTCTTCCTCATGGGCTACTTAGAGAGAGAGGCCAAACAGTGATCTCTTTGTCACTAGGTTTCTTCTGTTTCAAAGCTCTCTCTCCTCTCTTCTCTTCCTGCAGACTTGTTCTAGTTGCAGAAAACTTGTGAGAGTCATCTATCAATACTCAGGATCGATCTCAACTCAGCCGTTCCAGGCTACTGAAGGTTTAGACCAGGACCTCACTCACTGGTGTCTTTCATTGATTGAATCCATCTTGACTCTGACTGTGTGTTTCTCTGTGTCTGTAACTGTCCTTGTAAAAAGTAAACACGCTGCAGAGAAACCATAACACGAGCTGGTCACCGTAGCAACCAAGCAATTCTGCAGACAGTAGAAATTCACACAGAGTCCAAAAGTCAGTCTCAGTTCTCTCTCTCTCTCCTTAAAGTTGACAGTCCACAAAAAAATATGAACCCTAGGGGTACATAACAATTTCCAAAATGTAGTCTCATCTAACCTCAATGGGAAAAGGCCTGCTGGTTTTTAACCCTATTTATACCCCTTATTGTTCTTTATAACTCTAATAAATCTCCCCTCATTCTCCTATACTCCAGGGAATAAAGTCCTAACCTATTGAACCTTTCCCTATAACTCAGGTCCTCAAATACTGGCAACGACCTTGTAAATTTCTCTGTACTCTTTTGAATAGTATTTACATCTTTCCTGTAGGTAGGTGACCAAAACTGGACACAATTCCAGATTAGGCCTCACCAATGTCTTATCCAATTTCAACAAAGCATTCCATCTCCTGTACTCAGTTTATTTATGAATCTAGCAGTGATTTTGGTGAGAAATAGATATAACAGTTTACAGTTCAGGAAAATTGATGAAAGCCTAAACCAAAAAATGCTGAAGATGTAAAATAATTATCTCTGAGTCATGGAATTGACAGGTTGATCTTACTGATGCAATGAATTATTAATCAGGATACTCTGTGTCTCACAGATTAGTTAAAACAGCTTCATTATTAACTTTGTGGCACTGTTGATAAGATTGCTGCCTCTCAGTACAAGATACCTGGTCCAATTCTGGTCCAGAGTGCTGTTTGTTTGTGATTGCATCCTCCAAATCTTCATTTTCGTTGTAACATTCAAGTTGATTGTCGATACCTTCAAATTCCGTGTTCCTAACGTGTTGAGGTAGTGAAATCATTTCATTTTCATTCCCGGCTGTTTCTGAATGCTTGAAACCATGGTGAGTACCACTCAAGGACAAAGAATGGAATTTGTGCTTGGGCCAGAGGAAGTGAGTGGGTTTCTAGATGTACGGTTTTATGTTCACCATGCCAGTGAAGATGTTGGTCAGGTTCTGAAACTTGAATAGGGAGCTATGTGCCATTTTCACCTGCTGTCTTTCAACAATTGTGTTGAGAAAAAGAGTGTGTAGTCTGATTAAACATCACTGTTCTGACTGTAAAATCACTAATCTTTTTATGTTCCCTAGCCCCGGCCGTAGCTCCAAAAGTGATGATCAACAAAACCACTGGAGATTCAGTGCAGATCAAGTGGAAAAGCATTCCTTTGGAGAAGCAACGCGGGTTCATTGAGGGGTTCAAGATTTATTACAGTAAATTCGGCAATAGCTCAACAGCAAACAAGCCAGCAAATTTGGGTAAATGTACAAGAACTGATCTTCAAAGGTTTCTCTCACATTTTCCATTTGGAGCCACGTATTTGTTTTCTCAGCCTCTGACCAGATTGTACATCTCACTCATTCTAGGCAGCAGTGACCACATGCCACTTTATGTTTGGTTTGAATTCTGTTGCTCTGGTGGTTTGAAAGGAGTCAATTTGGTAGTTCGGCTGCACATGAAACTGAATCATAGTCATAGAACACTACAGCACAGAAACAGATCCTTCGACCCATCTAGTCCATGCCAAACTATATACATACTGAACCTTTGAACCTATGACCTCTATTTCTAGTCTCAGTGTAGAATCGTGGAATTATACAGCATATAATCAGAATCAGGTTTATTATCTCCGGTATGTGGGTGAAATTTGTTAACTTAGAAGCAGTTCAAAGCAATATATAATACAGAAGAGAAAAAAAATAATAATACTAAATAAGTAAATCAATAACAGTATACGTATATTGATAGATTAAAAAACGTGCAAAAAACAGAAAAATACTGTATATTTAAAAAAGTGAGGTAGTGTCCAGGGATTCAATGTCCATTTAGGAATCGGATGGCAGAGGGGAAGAAGCTGTTCCTGAATCGCTGAGTGTGTGCCTTCAGGCTTCTGTATCTCCTACCTGACGGTAACAGTGAGAAAAGGGCATGCCCTGGGTGCTGGAGGTCCTTAATAATGGACACTGCCTTTCTGAGACAATGCTCCCTGAAGATGTCCTGGGTACTTGTAGGGTAGTACCCAAGATGGAGCTGACTAGATCTACAACCCACTCCACTGCAGCTTCTTTTGGTCCTGTGCAGTAGCCCCTCCATACCAGACAGTGATGCAGCCTGTCAGAATGCTCTCCACGGTACATCTATAGAGGCTTTTGAGTGTATTTGTTGACATGCCAAATCTCTTCAAATGACGTATAGCCACTGTCTTGACTTCTTGCCACGACTGTGCTGCAGCACACAGCTCGAACCACATCATCAAGTTCACCGATGACACGACCGTGGTGGGTCTCATCAGCATACAGAGAGGAGGTGCAGCAGCTAACAGACTGGTGCAGAGCCAACAACCTGTCTCTGAATGTGAACAAAACAAAAGAGATGGTTGTTGACTTCAAGAGGACACGGAGCAACCGCTCTCTGCTGAACATCGACGACTCCTCTGTAGAGGTCGTTAAGAGCACCAAATTTCTTGGTGTTTACCTGGTGGAGAATCTCACCTGGTCCCTCAACACCAGCTCCATAGCAAAGAAAGCCCAGCAGCGTCTCTACTTTCTGCGAAGGCTGAAAAAAGTCCATCTCCCACCCCCACCATCCTCACCACATTCTACAGAGGTTGTATTGAGAGCATCCTGAGCAGCTGCATCACTGCCTGGTTTGGAAATTGTACCATCTTAGATGGTAAGACCCTGCAGCAGATAGTGAGGTCAGTTGAGAAGATCATCGGGGTCTCCCTTCCCGCCATCACAGACATTTATACCACACGCTGCATCCGTAAAGCAAACAGCATTATGAAGGACCCCACGCACCCCTCATACAAACTCTTCTCCCTCCTGCCATCTGGCAAAAGGCACCGAAGCATTCGGGCTGTCACAACCAGACTATGTAACAGTTTCTTCCCACAAGCCATCAAACTCCTCAATACCCAGAGCCTGGCTTGACAACAGCCTACTGCCCTCTACTGTGCCTATTGTCTTGTTTATTATTTTTATTATTTATTGTAGTGCCTGCACTGTTTTGTGCACTTCATGCAGTCCTGGATAGGTCTGTAGTCTAGTGTAGTTTTTGTGTTTTTTTTCTTACGTAGTTCAGTGTAGTTTTTGTATTGTTTCATGTAGCAGCATGGTCCTGGAAAACGTTGTCTCGTTTTTACTGTATTCTGTACCAGCAGTTATGGTTGAAATGACAATAAGAAGTGACTTGACTTGACTTCATAACTGCATCAATATGTTGGGAACAGGTTAGATCCTCAGATCTTGACACCCAGGAACTTGAAACTGCTCACCCTCTCCACTTCTGATCCCTCTGTGAGGATTGGTATGTGTTCCTTCGTCTTGTCCTTCCTGAAGTCCACAATCAGCTCTTTCGTCTTACTGACGTTGAGTGCCTGATTGTTACTACGACACCACTCCACTAGTTGGCATACCTCACTCCTGTACGCCCTCTCATCACCACCTGAGATTCCACCAACAATGGTTGTATCATCAGTAAATTTATAGATGGCATTTGAGCTATGCCTAGCCACACAGTCGTGGGTATAGAGAGAGTAGAGCACACACCACTGAGGTGTGCCAGTGTTGATCATCAGCGAGGAGGAGATGTTATCACCAATCTGCACAGATTGTGGTCTTCCTGTTAGGAAGTTGAGGATCCAATTGCAGATGGAGGTACAGAGGCCCAGATTCTGTAACTTCTCAATCAGGATTGTGGGAATGATGGTATTAAATGCAGAGCTATAGTCAATGAACAGCATTCTGACATAGGAGTTTGTATTGTCCAGGTGGTCTAAGGCCGTGTGAAGAGCCATTGAGATTGCATCTGTCATTGACTATTGTGGCGATAGGCAAATTGCAATAGGTCCAGGTCCTTGCTGAGGCAGGAGTTCAGTCTAGTCATGATCAACCTCTCAAAGCATTTCATCACTGTTGATGTCAGTGCTACCGGGCGATAGTCATTAAGGCAGCTTACATTATTCTTCTTTGGCACTGGTATAATTTTTGCCTTTTTGAAGCAAGTGGGAACTTCCGCCCGTAGCAGTGAGAGGTTGAAAATGTCCCTGAATACTCCCGCTGGTTGGTAGGCACAGGTTTTCAGAGCCTTACCAGGCACTCCAACGGGACCTTCCGCCTTGGGAAGGTTCTCTCTCTTTAAAGACAGCCTCACATCGGCCTCTGAGACAGAGATCACAGGGTCATCAGGTGCAGCAGGGATCTTCACAGTTGTAGTTCTGTTCTCCCTTTCAAAGCAGGCGATGAGTTCATCTGGTAGTGAAGCATTGCTGCCGTTCATAAAAAGGCCTTTCAACCCACCATGTATGTGCTAACCATCATGCCTTTTCTATGTCAGTCCCAGTATGCCGTGCTCATTCAAGTACCTGCCCAGATGCTCTTTACTGTTCCTGCTTCCACCACCACCCCTGGCAGCTCATTCTAGGTATGAGCTACACTGTGAGAAACACTTGCCCCTCCCTCTCATCTTAAATCTCTGCCCTCTACCATGGGTGATCTACCCTTTCAGTGTGATACCAGTCCAGCCAGTTTAGTTCAGTGCCAGCAAGTTTGTAGGGAAAGTGGGCAACTTAAATTTAATCAACAGGGAAAATAAAGTAAACGGTAGGTTTAGGAAGCTGAAATTGGACAGATCCATAGAACCATAGAAACTACAGCACAGAAGCAGGCCTTTTGGCCCTTCTTGGCTGTGCCGAACCATTTTCTGCCTAGTCCCACTGACCTGCACACGAACCATATCCCTCCATACACCTCCCATCCATGTATCTGTCCAATTTATTCTTAAATGTTACAAAAGAACCCGCATTTACCACCTCGTCTGGCAGCTCATTCCATACTCCCACCACTCTCTGTGTGAAGAAGCCCCCTCTAATGTTCCCTTTAAACTTCTCCCCCCTCACCCTTAACCCATGTCCTCTGGTTTTTTTCTCCCCTTGCCTCAGTGGAAAAAGCCTGCTTGCATTCACTCTATCTATACCCATCATAATTTTATATATCTCTATCAAATCTCCCCTCATTCTTCTACGCTCCAGGGAATAAAGTCCTAACCTATTCAACCTTTCTCTGTAACTGAGTTTCTCAAGTCCCGGCAACATCCTTGTAAACCTTCTCTGCACTCTTTCAACCTTATTTATATCCTTCCTGTAATTTGGTGACCAAAACTGAACACAATACTCCAGATTCGGCCTCACCAATGCCTTATACAACCTCATCATAACATTCCAGCTCTTATACTCAATACTTCGATTAATAAAGGCCAATGTACCAAAAGCTCTCTTTACGACCCTATCTACCTGTGACGCCACTTTTAGGGAATTTTGTATCTGTATTCCCAGATCCCTCTGTTCCACTGCACTCCTCAGTGCCTTATATGCATGTTCTACCTTGGTTTGTCCTTCCAACGTGCAATACCTCACACTTGTCAGTATTAAGCTCCATCTGCCATTTTTCAGCCCATTTTTCCAGCTGGTCCAAGTCCCTCTGCAGGCTCTGAAAACCTTCCTCACTGTCTACTACACCTCTAATCTTTGTATCATCAGCAAACATGCTGATCCAATTTACCACATTATCATCCAGATCATTGATATAGATGACAAATAACAATGGACCCAGCACTGATCCCTGTGGCACAGCACTAGTCACAGGCCTCCACTCAGAGAAGCAATTTTCTACCACCACTCTCTGGCTTCTTCCATCCAGCCAATGTCCAATCCAATTTACCACCTCTCCATGTATACCTAGCGACTGAATTTTCCTCACTAACCTCCCATGCGGGACCTTGTCAAAGGCCTTACTGAAGTCCATGTAGACAATATCCACTGCCTTCCCTTCATCCACTTTCCTGGTAACCTCCTCGAAAAACTCCAACAGATTGGTCAAATATGACCTACCACGCACAAAGCCATGTTGACTCTCCCTAATAAGCCCCTGTCTATCCAAATGCTTGTAGATTCTGTCTCTTAGTACTCCCTCCAATAACTTACCTACTACTGACGTTAAACTCACCGGCCTATAATTTCCTGGATTACTTTTTGATCCTTTTATTAAACAATGGAACAACATGAGCCACTCTCCAATCCTCCGGCACTTCACCCATAGACAGCGACATTTTAAATATTTCTGCCAGGGCCCCCGCAATTTCAACACTAGTCTCCTTCAAGGTCCGAGGGAACACTCTGTCAGGTCCCGGGGATTTATCCACTTTAATTTTCCTCAAGACAGCAAGCACCTCCTCCTTTTCAATCTGTACAGTTTCCATGGTCTCACTACTTGATTCCATCAATTCCATAGATTTCATGCCAGCTTCCTTAGTAAATACAGACGCAAAAAACCTATTAAGATCTCCCCCATTTCCTTTGGTTCCGCACAAAGCCGACCACTCTGATCTTCAAGAGGACCAATTTTATCCCTTACAATCCTTTTGCTCTTAATATACTTGTAAAAGCTCTTTGGATTATCCTTCACTTTGACTGCCAAGGCAACCTCATGTCTTCTTTTGAGGTATTTTTTTTAAAGGAAGCAGGAGAACACTTAAACAGTGAATGAGGAATCTTCATTTAAACTAATGAGTGCAGAGGAGATTTACTTGAATGTTGCCTGGACTTAAGGGACTGAATTGTGGAGTGAAGTTGAACAGGGGGTTTGGGTAGCAGGCAGTGTAAGGCTATTACAGTGCCAGTGACCCGGGTTTAATTCCGCCACTGTCTGGAATGTTCTCCCTGTGACTGTGTGGCCTCCCACATTCCAAAGACATACAGATTTTATATATAAAAAAAAGATTAGCTTTATTTGTACATCAAAACATAGTGAAATGTGTTATTAGTGTCAACGACCAACATAGTCCGAGGCTGTGCTGGGGACAGCCCGCAACTGTCGCCAGGCTTCTATTACTGATGTAGCACACCCAAAAGTTACTAACCCGTACGTCTTTTAAACATGGGAGACAACCAGAACACTCAGAGGAAACTTGCACAGTCGTGGGGAGAATGTTCAAATTGTTGTCAGGAATTAGACCTGGGTTGCTGATGCTGTAAAGCGTTACGCTAAGTGTTACACTTCTGCGTAAGTGGTCACTTTGAGTGGCATGGGCTCGTTGACTAGAAAAGCCTGTTACCGTGATTTATCTCCAAATAAATACAAAATAAAACCAGATTCAGTAGCCAACTTTGAAAGGGAAGTGGGTGGAGGAATCTTCAGGTCAGTGGGGAAATGAAATAAGTGGAAAACTCTCTCAGAAAAGCTGGTTTATCAGTCTGCTGCGCTCCAGGCCCAGCGGTCTGACCTTATGTTTCTGTCACTGCCACAGGCAATGAGTCGGCTAATGTCGTCCTTCATCCTGACAAGCGGGCATTCAAGATCTTAGGCCTTGAACCAGGAACCACATACAAAATTGGAGTAAGAGCATTTACCAAAGGAGGGGACAGTCCCAGCGATGCAGTCACCGTAACCACGCCAAACAGCCGTAAGTCCACAGCAAACAGTCAAGGTTTGGGAGCCTGCTAGGGCTGTGTTGTTGGGTCCAGTGTTTCTTTGATGTGATTTGTGCTTTGTGGATCATTAAGGACCTTTGAGCCTGCTCTACCATCAGTAACATAGGAACAGAATTAGGCCATTCGAGTGTGCTACATCATTCCATCATGGCTGATTTAATTTCCCCTCTGCTTTAAGTATACTCGTGGCCACAGAGCACAACAATAAGTTTTCTGGACCTGACGTCTCCAACCCAAAGTCAATGGGAAGGGGATGAAGATTTATTTAACTACTCATCACAATGTTCAAATTTTGCGGACATTAAATTACTTTTGTTGAAGGCAGCCATCTGGTCATTTTCCTCTACATCGATATTTTCTAATTGGGGTTGTCTACCAATAGAAGACAACATTGTACATTTGTAAATGCCACACCCGAAACAGAAATATAACATTGGTTGCACAGAATTCTAGTTCTTTGGCATTTCTTAATGCATGATCGTATATAATATCCAATCCTAGAGGATACAGCTAAATGCAAAGATAAAATTACATTTTTTTGCTTAATATTTTCTGTCTGGGAAACCAGTAGTCCCACTGTCATTGGCCATATCAAATCTGAAGAAACTGTGTGGACCCGGCCTCTATTCACTAGACGAAAACTTACGAAATGCATTCATTAGCCATTTTTTCAGTACCTCCTATACCTAATAAAGTGGCCGCTGAGTGTAAGTATGTTCATTGTGGAAGACACTGGCTGTACGCCTGATGTTGTAGTGTGTGAAGGAAGAGAAGTGGGTGCACTTTTACAAGAGAGAAGGTGCTCAAAAAGCTGAAAGGCCTAAAGGTACATAATTCCGGACCAGATGAACTGCACCCTAGGGTTCTGAAAGAGACAGTGTTAGAGATTGTGGTGGCATTAGAAATGATCTTTCAAAAATCATTGGACTCTGGCATGGTACCAGTGGACTGGAAAATTGCAAATATTACTCCACTTTTTAAGAAAGGGGGAAGGCATCAGAAAGGACAGACCAGTTAGCTTTGCCCAGTGGTTGGGAAGATGTTAGAGTCAGAGGTGATGGAGTATTTGGTGACACAGGACAAGTTAGTACAAAGACACCATGGTTTCCTTCAGGGAAAATCCTGCCTGACAAAATCTGATGGAATTCTTTGAGGAGATTACAAGTAGGATAGATAAAGGGGATGCAGTGGATGTTGTATATTTGGACTTTCAGAAGGCCTTTGATAAGGTGCCACAAGGCTTACCAAGTTAAGAGCCCATGGTATTAACATGGTTAAGAGCATTGGCTGATTGGTAGGAAGCAGCGAGTAGGAATAAAAGGATCCTTTTCTGGTTGGCTCCCAGTAACTAGTGGTGTTCCGCAGGGATCGGTGTTGGGACCACTTTTTATGATGTATAAGAATGATTTAGATGATGGAATAGATGGCTTTATGCCAAATTTGCAGATGATACAAAGATTGGTGGAGGGGCAGTTAGTGTTGAGGAAACAGGTAGGATACAGAAGAACTTAGATTAGGAGAATGGGCAAGAAAGTGGCAAATGAAATACAATGTTGGAAAATGCATGGTCATGCACTTTGGTGGTAGAAATAAATGTGTGGACTATTTTCTAAATGGGAAGAAAATCTGGCAATCCGAGATGCAGATCGACTTGGGAGTCCCTGTGCAGAACACCCTGAAGGGTAACTTGCAGGTTGAGTCGGTGGTGAGGAAGGCAAATATCATGTTGGCATTCATTTCTAGAGGTCTAGAATACAAGAGCAGGGATGTGATGCTGAGGCTTTATAAGGTACTGGTGAGGCCTCACCTTGAGTATTGAGAAGTTTTGGGCCCCTCATCTTAGAAACTTATTTCCTGGCATAATTTACATATTACTATTTAATTATTTATGGTTTTATCACTAATTATTTGAGGTGCAACTGTAACAAAAACCAATTTCCCTCGGGATCAATAAAGTATGACTATGACTAAAAGATGTGCTGGCATTGGAGATGGTCCAGAGGACATTCACAAGGATGATTCCAGGAATGAAAGGGTTATCATGCAAAGAATGTTTGATGGCTCGGGGTCTGTACTCGCTGGAATTCAGGAGGATGAGGGGGGATCTCACTGAAACCTTTTGAATGTTGAAAGGCCTTGACAGAGTAGATGTGAAAAGGAAGTTTCCCATGGTGGGAGAGTCTGGGATTGAGGAGCATTTCATGGCTCTGGTCTTGTAATCGCTAGAGTTGAGAAGAATGGGTTGGGGGGGGGGTGGTGGTGGGTAGTGGAATCTCATTGAAGCCCATCCTATAGTGAGTGAGTCTAGGACCAGAGGGCACAGCCTTAGAATAGAGGAATAGAGATGAGGAGGAATATCTTTAGCCAGAGGGTGGCGAATCTATGCAGTTCATTGCCATAGACGACCATGGAAGCCAAAGGTGTTATGGTCCTGAGTTCGCAAACATGAGGAATTCTGCAGATGCTGGAAATTCAAGCAACACACATCAAAGTTGCTGGTGAATGCAGCAGGCCAGGCAGCATCTCTAGGAAGAGATACAGTCGACGTTTCAGGCCGAGACCCTTCGTCAGGACTAACTGAAGGAAGATTTGAAAATGGGAGAGGGAGGGGGAGATCTGAAATGATGGGAGAAGACAGGAGGGGGAGGGATGGAGCCAAGAGCTGGACAGGTGATTGGCAAAAGGGATATGAGAGGATCATGGGACAGCAGGCCCAGGGAGAAGGAAAGGGGGGGGGGGAAACGCAGGCTGGGAGATCGTTTTGCTGAACACCTATGCTCTGTCCGCCAGAGAAAGTAGGATCTCCCAGTGGCCACACATTTTAATTCCACGTCCCATTCCCATTCTGACATGTCTATCCACGGCCTCCTCTACTGTCAAGATGAAGCCACACTCAGGTTGGAGGAACAACACCTTATGTTCTGTTTGGGTAGTCTCCAACCTGATGGCATGAACATCGACTTCTCTAACTTCCGCTAATGCCCCACCTCCCCCTCGTACCCCATCTGTTACTTATTTATATACACACATTCTTTCTCTCTCTCTCTCCTTTTTCTCCCTCTGTCCCCCTGACTATACCCCTTGCCCATCTTCTGGGTTCCCCCCCTCCCCCTTTTCCTTCTCCCTGGGCCTCCTGTCCCATGATCCTCTCATATCCCTTTTGCCAATCACCTGTCCAGCTCTTGGCTCCATCCCTCCCCCTCCTGTCTTCTCCTATCATTTCAGATCTCCCCCTCCCCTTCCCACTTTCAAATCCCTTACTCACTCTTCCTTCAGTTAGTCCTGACGAAGGGTCTCGGCCTGAAATGTCGACTGTACCTCTTCCTAGAGATGCTGCCTGGCCTGCTGCGTTCACCATGGTCCTGAATAGTTCCTTTCCTACAGGAACCTGTAGTAATCATCACTGCTATTAATATATCTGCTGCTTCTTTTGCCATCAGCTATCGCCTTGATCCTCGGGATTATCTTGCCACTGATCGGATTTATAGTGCTTGCCGTTGTCCTCAGTATCTTCTTTTACCAAAAGCAAGAATGGTGAGTTCCTTTGTGATTCACTTCCTGAAGTGACTGTTATTTTATTGACACACTGTCTGCTCCTAATGAGTGCCAAATATTTAAGTTTGAGCTGCTCCTCTTTCCTGCATTTACGGGCATCTATTTTTCCCCCGTGCAGCGCTTGATCCAGCCCGTGTACACACAGAAACAGCCTCCATTGGCTCTTGCCAATCAAGATGGTAGACTGGGTGCAGTCTACCGTCACCGCAAAACTACAGGACAAAGAATCAGGCAGGAAAAATATCATTGCAAAGTCTGCCTTTTCCAAAAGCTCCATTCTGGAAAGCACTGTAGGGCTATTAAAACAGAAACTTCACACCATCTTAAAAAGTTTCTTCCCCAAATCAGTTAATCTTATTTACCATTCTAGTTCACCTCCCCCACCATCCCCTATTACCCACGCACTGTTAACAGTTTAAATTACTTCTTATAATGCTCTTTACGTTGTAAATACATGCTGATATTTATGAATATTTTATTCCCCATCTATCCTTTGAGCTGTAACTTGTTTTTATATTACTGTTTATAATTGTTGAATGTGTTTTTTGTATGTTGTGCCACCACGCCACAGCAAATTCCTAATACATGTAAATATTGTTGTTGAGTGGCTGGCCGACCTGGCTTGTTAGCTTGCAGATGTTTCGTTACCCAGCTAGACATCATCAGTGCAACTTCCAATGAAATGTTGGTGATCTACATTGTTTGTCTTTTATGTGTCCTGTGATTAAACACAGCACAGACAACAATTATCACCAATCGTGGATTACATAATTGGTAACCAATAGAAATGGCACACATGTGCGCACACGCACACCACCACTCCTCCCACAGGACACATAAAAGACAAATAATGTAGAATACCAACATTTCATTCGAAGTTGCACTGATGATGTTGCTAGCTGGTAACGAAACGTCTGCAAGCTAACAAGCCAGCTCGGTGAACCTCTCAACAATATCCTCAACCTGAGCTACAAATCTGTTACAGCACCTTAAACATGTAAATGTATATGGTGTATAGTTGTTCCTCGGTCCATGGTTCTTGTTGATCTGCTTGGGAGTAGCACACACTTGTTGGTATGATGGAATCTAACTACCGATTGTGTTCTGATGAAGTGTCTAGGTCCAAATCGTCAACACTCCATTCACTTCTATAGATGTTGCCCGACCTGCTGAGTTTCTCCAGCATTTTGTGTGTTACTCTGCATTTCCAGCAGCTGCTGAATCTCGTGTCTGTGCCACTGATTCCTGCCTCCTTAACATCTTTTCCAGGATCAAAGACACATTTTATCCTGATATTCCTGATCCAATGAACAGCAAAGTTATCCGGAATGGAAGCTTTCTTCAGGTACTGTGCTGTAGAGCATGGAGGGAATATTTTACTCCGTGTATTTCCCCCCACACTCCCCTGCATCTTCTTATTCTGGCACCTGCCCCTTTCTTTTCCAGTCCTGATGAAGGGTCTCAGGCTGAATATCAGTTGTTTATTCTCCTCCATTGACGCTGCCTGATCGACTGAGTTGCTCTAGCATTTTGTGCATGCGTTGCCTTGTTCACAGTGATGTAACTGAAGATAGAACAGTACAGACCCTTGTTGTACCAAATGTACTCTTAAGATCAATCCCTTCCCTCCTCCATTTTTCTATCATCCATATGCCTACCTAAGGTTTTCCTAAATATCCCTGATCTATCTATCTGCCTCTATAAGTACCCCAGCAGTGTGTTCCATGCACCCATCTGTATAATACAAAAACTTAGTTCTGACATCTCCCCCCTCCCTACACTCCTGTACTACTATTTCTTGCAGTGACGCTCCCTTGTATTATGGAAAAACGTACACGCGCGTGGGGAGAATACATTTGTGCTTGTTAGCATTAAAATGCATACTTGCAAAAGGTGCAAGATCCTTTATCTGAAGATTTGTTCATGTTACACAATTATTTGTTCATTAACTTTTGTATTTAATCAGGCGATGGATTATCAGTGAGTGGCATTTTAATGTAGGTAAAAATATGGATAAATTTGGATAAATATGGATAGCTTGTTTGTAACATATACATCAAAACATCGAACATTTGGTGAAATGTTTTGTTTATGTCAATGACCAACACAATCCGAGGATGTGCTTGGGGCAGCCTACAAATGTTGTCACGCTTCCATTGCCAACATAGCATGCCCACAGCTTACTAACCTGTACGTCTGATCTACACTAGAACCCACATTCAGTTCCAGAGGAAGCTCATTTGGCTATGGGGGAGAAGGTATGGGGACAGCGGCAGGAATTTAATGCAGATTGCTAATTACTACACTACTGTGCTGTCCTAACCCCAATGCAAGTGAGAATGATAAACTGATTTACCAGTAGCTCAGTAAGTGTGAATAACAGAGGCTAAAACAGATACTAGCTGACAAACACTCACATTCAAAGTGGAAAACATCCTCCGATTATTTTTCCTCCGTTTTCTTTCTAGGGAGTCAATTTATGTAAAACCCTGGAGCCGAAGGACTGCACACCCAATGAAGTGCAGGTTGTTGAAGGCAAACCAATCGAAGCAGACGGTAATACCTGCCTGAAGAGAGAACAGGATGAGGTCATATTGGAGGATAACTCTGAAAATGAGATTCAGGAACATGGCGTCCTGTCATACCAGCAAAGTAGCACATCGATGGAACTGTCAGGGGAGCCAAATCCAGCGTTCGAAGCGGCAGCCCCATTAATGCCGTGCGTTTACCCCAGTGAAGTAATGTACACCAGTATACGGGGCCCCACCCTGGTTCAACAGGAGACGGAAGGGGCAGATCAGATGGAGGATGATATGGACGTCATCGTCAAGTCGGGCTATCAGCCCCAGGTCCATTTAGCCACTAATCCTACGCTGCACAGGCAGCAACCTGACCTAACACTGCACGTCAATGGCTATCAGCCACAGATGCATAACAAACCCCGCACCCTTGATACCGGAGATTTGCCACCGTCAGAACCTGAATCTGTTGGCAGCCCGACCTCTATCAATTCCCAAGCTTTCTTGATTCCAGAGAATATGTTGGGGGATGAACTGAAACCCAACGGCAAAATGTGGTCTCTTCCCTTCTTCCATTCCTGAATGTCTTCAAGCTCCTACAGTTCCTCTGACCTCAGCTGGGGGAGGGAGTGGGGGGTGAGATGGGAACAGAGAGCCCCAGTTTTAAACCGTCACTGTTAATCTTTGCTCAGTGGGAATCTCCTCCGTCCCTCAGCAGTACAGAGTGAGAAAGTCCACGTTATGGCTGTTTTCCAAGGTTCCCAGGGGCCTGATGTAGATGGAGGAACAGCTTCCTTAGTGAGTCTCTGAACACAACCAGACTGAGGTTCTGTTAGTCATGTGGGTTAAATGACTTGCTCGTTTTCCAGTGTAGACACCAGCACGAGACTGCAGATGCTGGAACCTGGAATAAACACCAGAGACTCATCCATTTCCCCAATGCAGAGTTCCTCCAGTCTGTTGCTGCTGCTGCAATGTTCTGTTCAATGCTGTTAGATTGTAATCATATTTCTATATAACCTTTAGGAGATGTGCAGTGGTTTTGCCTGGTGAATGCAGCATTCTGAGGGATCGTTGTTCTGATTTATTTAGAGATACAGCATGGAACAAGCCCTTTGAGCCATGCCAACAACTGATTTAGCCCTAGCCCAATCACGGGATAATCTACAATGATCAATCAACCTACTTTGAAGTGGGGCGGGGGGGGAGACGTGCATTCCGTGGGGTGATGTTCAAACTCCTTACAGAAGATGCCGGGATTGAACTCCAAACTCGATGTCTTGAGCGGACAGTTATGCTACCTTGGTAATCTGAATGGTGTTTCCATTCACCTTCTGTGGGAGGTGTCAGATTGTCATTGGGAAGAGTAGGCCGTTTGGAATTAAACACAACAGGTTTCCTGCAATATTACAGCTCCAATCACCCCATGAAGTGCTAGCCAGCTTCAGTAGCCGAACTGATGTGTGTGACATGGAAAATTGAACTAAACTTTGCGACTCAACATTCACAGCCTCTATGTCCACCGAGCCCCATGTCACATCCAAAGGCAGCAGAAACCTCACACCCTCCGGGGAGGGAACTCACCCTTGAGTGTATAAATACTCTGGCTTGCAGCTGATTGTAGTGGAGATTGGGGGATCTGAACAGAATTGTTTGCCGACTGAGCTGATATGCAATCACCCTGGTCCTGCTTTTGTTCCATTTATCAAAAGTTGTGTGCTTCATGGTCAAGGCTTTGCTTCAGAGTGCAGTAAGATGATGCAAAGATCATCTGTAGCGAACTTAAATATCCTCTGCCTATGGCAACCATAAACAACTGTTTCAAACTCGAAAGGAGGCTGTGATCACTGGAATTGTTCACTCCGCACTTCCAATGGGAAGGACAGACTCTGACTTCCTCCTGGAAAAGTGGGAGGTGAACTTGAGTACTGTTCGTGCACTTGCTGACGCCTCTGATTTACTACAGACCAGCTCTGTGATACCAGATGCAGGAGCAGTGAGGGTGCAGAGTAACTGGGTAAAATATTCACAGTTCCAGAGAGTGGGATGTATCATTCCTCTGATGTACATCTGGAGTCGGTACGGATGTTTGCTGTAAATATGTAATGTCAGCTTGATTATTCAATTATCTTATAAATCACTGAATATAGTACTGCATATACCTAGATTTCCAATCAACAATAACCATTTGCCTTTTCTGCAGTGTCGAAAGTGCATGGTGAATGCAGACAGTGTGGAGAGTTACAGCTGTACTGAGTCTGTTATGTTAGCTGTTGCAACCAAAGGAGAGGCTTCTCTACCAGAGGGCCAGAAGAGCTCAGCATTTGTTATAGAGCACTATAGCAGACAGGCCCTTTAGCCCATTTAGTCTATTCTGTCTAGTCCCATCAACCCATACCCCTCCCCCTAAATCCATGTACTTATCCAAACTTCTCTTAAATGTTGCAATCAACCCCACAATCACCACTTCCTCTTGACAGCTCATCCACACTCTCACCACCCCAAGTGAAGCAGTTCCTCCTATGTTCCCCTTAAACACTTCACCTTTAGTTTAGTTTCTCTGAACCTATACCCATATCTAATCATCCCTCATTTCCTAACTGATTCACCCTTTCCTTATAACTCAGGTCCAATAGGCGTTCAGTATTGAGGGCAGATAAAAATTAAGTTTTTGATGCTCACTCATCAGCTGAGTAGATGCCCATGAGATCCATGAAAATTTTTATCCAAAATTGGCCAGAGGTAGAAAGGAATGTACACAATGAGCAGTGTGAAATTGAATGGTTGTCACGTCATGATTTAGACACGATTAGGTGAGCAGTGGACCATTAACAGATGGGCAGATTGGAATGCAGTGCTCAGCAGATAGGTAAAGAAATACACCAATGTAAAAGGTGGAAAGTTGTGGAGGAGAGGTGGCTTTCAGTGCATATTAACATGCAGAGTAAATGGTCGAAACATTTTCCCTTGGTAGCTGTATCACACAAGAGTTTTGTTAACAACTCAAGGATGTTCTGGGGGGCAGCCTGCGAGTGTCACCCCACATTCCAGTCCTACAATGTTCACCAGAAGGAGGTTTAAAGATCTGAGGAGTTGGTTTTTATTCCATGGAACATGGTTAATACTTGGAATGTAAATCTGATTCAGTGCTACATGTAGGCACTTGAATAGACAAATGTAGAATGCAGTCAAATGGCCATAGAGATTGGTGTGACCAAGGGGCACATTTTCTGTATATTCAGATGCTGGGAAGGTTTACTGTAGAGCTGTTCACCTTGGAGCAGAAGTACAGACATTTGCAGAGTGTACAGCATCACAACAGATTTACAAGAAGCTGTTCTCATCCTGGATGCCTGAAGTACCAAGCCACTTGTATATGTCTAAATTGCTCCTTGTGGTTGGTAAATCAGATGTTCACACTGATAGTAAATATACTCAGGGCTGCAGTGTTACCATTGTTTAATTACATCATCTGTCCATAAACTCAAGGATGTTCCTGTCAGTGAAGAGCTTTGGAATTGTAACTAGTTTGAATTTTTTTTTTCTAGAAATGAGTTCCAAACTTGCACCAATTTCCCTACTGCTGTTGCAGTGGGCATTAAACTTTAACTTTGCTGTTTTACATGAGCTGCAATTTGCTTATTATTGTTTACCCCTGAATTTACCTTTTAATAGACCCAAAGGAAGTCAACTTAGAGTTTGCTCCAAGATTGGGAATTCCCCTGCACTAGAGACATTCTCTGAGCTATCTGGGGAGGAGAGACCTTCAAAATGTGTTTTTTGTTTGTGACACTGATTTCATTACTGAACTCCAATCTCTGCAGTAGCTGTTTGAAGTAGTTTGTCCAGTTAATGTGAAACCCACTATTTTTGTTACTTTCCTGTTGAGTTAGGGAAGAAAAATTGTACAGCATTTACTTGATGACTTAACCATTTTACATAGGGAAGTTTTTTTTTTAAACCCACACTAAGCCAGATCTTTCAGTTGATTTGGAAGTTGTACGTAATTAAATATTACTATCAGGAATTTAATCAGATAGCTTTGTTTTAAAATAGATTTTATGTAGCACATTAATAAATCAGTTATTTTTTTACACATGGAAAAAATATAGGAGGCCTCAGGAGTCCAGAGTAATCTGGCAAATTCTGCCAGTCTGACCAGTTTCAAACAGATGTACCCAGGATGAAAATGTTATTCTATAATTCTATGTATAATATATTCAGTAGCAGTTAGCCTGTTGTATGAAGGCAAAGTACAGGGTTAGTGAATATCTATTCTGCTGCTAGTGCTCAGTCTAATAATGTCCAAGAGGCAAAGACTGACAAACTTAGCACCTTTATCTTGATTAATCTCTGTGTAAACGAAAACTGATATTTCTTCCCTCTGCTGAATGTGCAGCTTTTTGTACCTCAAATGGACTGTTTGAGGCCCCTTGACATTAGTTGCAAGGTATTTGAAGTGAGGAGTTATTGTCCTGAACTTATTACACTACAACTTAAATAATGTAACACTTACCTGTAACTGCTGGAATTTTCTTTTAAATAAAAGGTTTTAATTATTGCCATGATATGTATTCAGTGTGTTTAATACCACAGCCATTGTAAGTATAATTTAGAAAGCTGGACTTCTCATTCTGTGATAGTAATGGGTCTAAAAGTTCTTATAGATTGTCATAATACAACATGAAGACTGCTGTCTGATTAAGGAGGGCTGTGCAGAGGCTGGTTACCCCTTTCAATAGTTCTTACTGAATGACATAATAAAACAAGGACACAGTTTCTGGTATTTGTGGGAGTTCATGCTGCACACATTGTCCACATTCTCTCTGACATAGAAACATAGAAAATAGGTGCAGGAGTAGGCCCTTCGGTCCTTCGAGCCTGCACCGCCATTTATTATGATCATGGCTGATCATCCAACTCAGAACCCTGCCCCAGCCTTCCCTCCATACCCCCTGATCCCTGTAGCCACAAGGGCCATATCTAACTCCCTCTTAAATATAGCCAATGAACTGGCCTCAACTGTTTCCTGTGGCAGAGAATTCCACAGATTCACCACTCTCTGTGTGAAAAAGTTTTTCCTAATCTGGGTCCTAAAAGGCTTCCCCTTTATCCTCAAACTGGGACCCCTGTAATGGAAAGTATGAGCGAGCTAGATAAATATTATACACCACCTTTTCTGATAGGCACCGGCTTAGGGGATCAGAACATCAATCACACCAGCAGTACAAGTTGTTGAAGGTTCTCCCACACACAAACTGCAGATCTAGAATTTAACATACAAATCTCATGAAAAGATGACCCAACCTTTTCTGTTGATAATAAGCAAGTGCCACAGTCATCATGAGGTGGGAGGGAATATTTTCCTGGATTAAGTGTGTGTGGGAGCAATGATAGGACACGGGCTGCCATAAATTCAATATATTTGCTTTTATTGTTAATTAACAATGCATCCCTTTGATAAGTTCTTATGATTGGGGGTAAATGCCCAGAAACAGACTGTACACACTATACAAAGAAACCACAACGTGGCAACGCAAAGGAAACATTACTCTCCAAAGCCACTCTGCTTTATTTAAATTATACACAGCTTTATGAAATATTCTCTTATGGAAAATATAAATAATTTCTTATTTTTAATCAGACTATGTTACAGGTTTACATACAAATCAGGTAAATGTTCAGTGAGTGCTGGACACCAGAACATCCCAATAATGTAGCAGCTTATTACATCGAGACAAAACCAAACACATTCACAATGACCACCCTCCATGCTCTCACTCTCATTCAGACATTTGCCTTCAACTTCAACTCCTTCCCCTTCTAAATGCCTCAAAAGAGCAAACATGCTTGCTGGATTAAGGAACATCAGCTGTATTGTCCGTGCAATTTGAGATCAGTAATTCTTTTCAACCTAATTCTCCAGTCTTGGGAGGAAGCGCTTACGGGTTTGCGAGATGGAAAGAGTAACTGAGAGCACAAGATTCGAAGACTAAGCAGAAACAACAAAAGTACACACAGACTACAGGACAAAAGAGGGTTCCTGCACAATCTTACCAATAAGACCCGGGAGACAAGATGTGACAAAGATGATAAAGTTAAATGCTGCCTATCTTAAGGTGGTTTAAAAATCATCTGTCACTGAGGTGGTCACCACCACTGCTGACTGGTTTGACTGGTCAACTTTATTAGTGTTCTGTACAGTGCACTGTCAAGCCTCAATGGAATGGGGTGGCCAAGCAGATGGAAGACTTGGTACCCGTGGGCTGTAGGGGGAAGGGGTGAAGACTCCTTCAACTATCTTTCAGGGATTCCATAAGCAACTTCCTTCCCACAACTTGGGGGGGGGGGGGTGGTAATGGACCTTTTAAAATGAAATAGCACCTTGTCCTGAACCCATCCCTGAATTCTCTCTTCAGTACTGGTTGCTGTACGTCTGGGAGTGAAAACATTATAACCACTCAGAGTTCTGGTGAGATATAGACGTTTCTGCAGCTTCAAGTGACTGACACCAGAACCCCCATGTCATCTTCAGAATCAGATCCACGACACATGCATTCTCCCGAGTGCTGAGAACCTTTCGACAGAAAAGGCACTGCTGCAGCTTCCTGCATTAGACCTGGTGAGAGGCAGCCCACCTAGAGACACTAACACACAACTGACATGATCACCAGAACCCCGCATACGAGAGCCCCACTCACTCGACTTCACTTTGAGGTAGCACTGCAAAAGGAAGTGGCCAGCACAACTCAGTTAAGAGATCACTGCTGATAATTTGTACAAAATAGTCTAGCAAAATCCATGAACTCACTGCTCGCGAAAACATAATTTCTTCAATCTGAATTCAAAATCAAATTCTGCACACATGTAACCCATTTGTTTTCTCAGCTAAGGCCGCAGCAGTGGACGAACCCAGCCTCTGTGGGCGCTGAGAAACCTAGCATCACCAATCTCAAACTTCCATGGGCTGAATGTAAAGCCCACCTGTGCAACTTCTGGTTCACACACGCAGTCAACAATAAGCTGAGTGCCTTACATTACAACAAGGCTTTGTTACAGTGCTGGTACCTTATATTGTAATGCTACTCACTAATATTAGGCCATCACATTGCTGAGCATCAGATTCCAACTGAAACAGGCCTCAGCACACACCAAAGTTCCCTGGTACAGAGACATCAAGGGAGTTCAGCACTTGAATTGCTAATAGATCCAGCCCAAGAGGTCAAGGTACCAACTCATCCGTAAGTTGTGGAGTTGAGACGTTTAGTGGCACACGAGTGGAGGCTTTGCGTCATTTTGTTCACACACTCGTACCGTCCAGCTTCCCCATCGCCATGGCCAGGTTGCTACAGATCAATCCCTAGCTGGAGCCTGCCTGAGACTGAGGAACGGTTCATCTGCAGGGAGCATCCATACAGGCTGAAATACTGAGAAGATCCAGACTTGGTCAACTCAGAAATGTCTTGCAGTGTCACTGAGAGGCCGGCCTAACTCCTGTGTGTTTACTGAGCTATGTCCGACAGGAGCTTGTTCCATTCCTGCTCCTTACAGTGAGTTCTTTCCATGCAATATTGGCTTACAGAGGTGGGGGAAGGGAATCAGCTGAAGTGTGAATACAGTTAAACCGGGGCATATCAGGGGTCAGAGGACAGACGGAGTGGAGATGGGCATGAGACAGGTAGTGACTGGGAGAACAGCTGGCAATAATCTGCAACTGAGTCATTTGGACATGACACGATTTTCACCTTCAAAAACCATTAAGCGGAGGAGTGTCCTATGTATCTTAGGCTCTGGGGTTTGGGGCAAAGAAACATCCTAGGGACTGGGAACGAAGAGGTTCCTATGTGTCATGGGTGTGGAGCAAGAGGTTCCCACTCACCTTTGGAAAGTTGTGGGACAGAAGGAAGGAGGAAGATGTTTTAAATAGGACTGAATGGAGGGGCCAGTTTCCGTACTTTCAGTTACGGCCCATTCCTCTAATCCAGTGGTCGATATGCCAAGTGTGTCGTACAGGGAGATCGGTTTGTTCCTGGGTGGAAGCTGCCTTCACAATGAACCAATGATAGAAGGACAGTGCGAGATCTGCTTAGAGCAAGGGCAAGATGCTAGTTCAGCCCGAAGTATCTGGGCAGCACAGTACAGCTGCGATACGCAGGTCCTGTGAAGCAGGGTTATATCAGCTCAATCCTATTTAACCTCTGCTCATTCAACTAAACAGAAAATTATAGATCCTTTTCGAGAAACCGTAAAAAGTTTACAAAAGAAAAACACAGAAGTCCCACCTTGGTACAAGGGTGCTGAACAGACCGAGCACAGATTTGAATTAAACAAAGGCAGTGCTGGTGGAGTGAGGTGGCTTGGGATGAGGGTGTGTCTGTGCAATGGCATTCAGCAGCCAAATAGCGGAGATCTATTCGGTCAGGCAAAACACCCAGAACCAGGCAGTGCCTGATGCTGAGGACTGTGCCCCAGTTTTCTTCATACCCGCAGTAGTGTTGAGAATACTTTCTCGTTGAAGACAGGAAAGGGAAATAAATAAGAACATTCCAGACACTAGACCAGGGTCTGCCCGTATGGGACAGGTGTGAATGAAGCCAGACAGTAGACCAGGGTCTGGCTGTAGGGAGCAGATTAAATGAAGCCAGACACTAGACCAGGGTCTGCCCGTATGGGGCCGGTTTGAATGCTGAGTGGCTGTTCCAGCCTCACAAGAGGAAACGGTGAGTATGCCAGTACCAGTAGACCCTGGCTGGTGTTGGCTACGGGCCTGGTGAAGTGGTGACTGCTTCGGTGTGGGATCTGTCAGGATTCCAGGATGAGTTCCACTTCCACCTGCTTTGGTAACGTGAGAGTAGTGTCCGCTTCCTCGTACAGCTGTCAAACATCAGAAACACGGTCAGACACAATCGGAACGCCAGGGGGTGGAGAAGTTCAGGGTGGGGGGGGAGTTCAGGGGGAGGGGGAAGGTGGGGGGGAGTTCAGGGGAAGATGGTGGGGGAAAGGAGGGCGCAGAGACTTTGACAGAAGAGTGAACATATTTGAAAGTTTGAATTTGGAACAGCAATAGTCAACTTTGCCAGATGAAGACTGACAAGACCCCCTTACTTTAAAATAGTGATCCCACTGTCTGACAAGAAATTTCCACTCTGCACTACTCTTCTGGATCTTACATGCTACTATCAAGTCTCCTTTCTCCCCCAAACTCCAGTGGATACAAGTGTACCCTGTCCAATCTTTCCTCATGGGAGAAACCCTTCCACCAACCTCCTGATTCCATGTTTTACACTTGGAAACCTTCCCTATGCACGTGAACATTCAGCCAGAAAGAACAAGTCCAAGAGTGTACATAGTGCTCCAGATGTGGCCTTTCTAATACCTTGTGAACATGAAGCAACCCTCCCCACTTGTGCATTCAATAAGCAGTAACAATTCACACAAAACACTGGATGTTTGTCTTTTACTACACACCCAATGCTGGAGGTCAGGTCAGGCAGCATCTTCAAGATTGTTTAATGTCATTTCCAGTACACAAGTGTAAAGGAGAACAAAATGTTTGTTACTCCAGATCCAACACAAAAAAAAACACAATAAAGAACACAGTCATTAAAACAAACCCAATAAATATAAATGTATACGATAGCTTACATACATAGATCAATTGTATGTCCATAAAGTGATGCTAGGCACAGGAACATCTACATGAGGTGGCTCTGACAGGAAATGATAAATTAGTGGTGTTTGGGGGGTGGAGGTGTTGATCAGCTTTACTGCTGTCGGTGGACTGGGCCGCGTTCAAGGACTCATCTGTGGATCTGGATGAATACACCATGGTCCTCATGGACTTTGTAAAAACTGTTGTAGAAGAAAGTGTCCCCACAAAATCATCCCGTCTTCCCCAGCCAGAAGCCCCGAATGAATCATCAGATGGGCAATCTGCTGAGGGCCAGCTCAGAGGCATTCAGGTCTGGCGACCAAGTTACAAGAGGTCCATTTGCTATCTCTGGAAAGCCATCTCATGGGCGCAGTGGCTATTCCTGACTAAACTTGCATCAATGAATAATGCTCAATAGCTGTGCTAGGGTTTGAATGCTATCAGCTGAAGAGACATGGGTGAGAACAGGGCTTCGCTCCAAGATAAGCTCAACGCCTATGTTTGCTTTGACCATCAAAACATGGAGGAGCCATCACAAGCTTCTCAACTATCAGGGTCTTTGAACCAAATTCACTTGTCCCAGGCCCGCAAACTATGGACTCATTTTCAAGGCCTTGTCATCTCATGTTCTCGATATTTATTTATTATTTATTTTTGTCTTTGCAGAGTTTGTCATTTGTACACTGGTTGGTGCATTCACTGATTCTATTCTGGTTGTTATTCTATTAGGGGTTTATTGAGTATGCCCACAAGAAAATGAATCTCAGGGTTGTATATGGGGACATATAAATTCTTGGGGAAAATTGTGTACTCTGACTGTTGTACTCGGTCTGTTGGTTAGGAAGTTCAACACCCATTTGCACAGACTGAGGAGAGAGTTTGTTCACCAAAGGTCGGTGGGACAATAGTGTTGAATGCAGAACTGAAATTCACAAACCGCAATCTGTCCCAAGTGTCTTTTTTCTCTAGGTGTCTCAGGGTCAGGTGAAAAACAGATGCTGTGGTATCTGTCGCCGGGCAGTTCTGTCAGTAAGATTAATGGTGAGTGTTCAGTGTAACAGGAATGGAGTTTTTGATGTGAAGTCATTACCAGCTGTTCAAAGCTGTGCCACCGGACAGTAGGTGCTTCGTTCTGAAGGTGTACAGTTCTTTGGTACAGGGATGATGGTGATTGATGAGTGAAATGTTGAAGATAGCTGTGAAGACATGAGTGAGCTGACGTGCATACTCTGAGTACTCGGCCTGGTGCATTATCTGCCCTGGCCATCTATGGACAGGAATAAAGAGCCGACATTTTGGGTCCAGACCCTTCAAGACGGTGGCCTGAAATGTGAACTGTTTATTCATTTCCATTCGTGCTGGCTGGCCTGCAGAGTTCCTCCAGCATTTTGTGTCTGTTGCTCAGATTTCCAGCATCTGCAGAATCACTTGCAATTCTATTTCCCTTTTTCAGCACTTCTCGTGTTTAGTTTACATTTCCAGCTTCTGGATTTTTTCTGATTTTGAATACACCCGGCACTTATCCCTGTAAGCCTAAGTGCTACACCTGTCCCTACACCTCCTCTCTCACCACCATTCAGGGCCCCAAACAGTCCTTCCAGGTGAGGCAACACTTCACTTGTGAATCTGTTGGGGTTATCTATCGTATCTGGTGCTCCCAGTGCGGCCTCCTCGACATTGGTGAAACCCGACGCAGATTGGGAGACCGCTTCGTCGAGCACCTCCGCTCCGTCCGCCACAACAGACAGGATCTCCCGGTAGCCACCCACTTCAACTCTGCTTCCCATTCCCATTCGGATATGTCCATACATGGCCTCCTGTACTGCCATGATGAGGCTAAACTCAGGTTGGAGGAGCAACACCTCATATACAGTCTAGGTAGTCTCCAGCCCCTTGGTATGAACATAGAATTCTCCAACTTCTGGTAATTCCCTCCCCCTCCCTTCCCCCATCAGAGTTTCACTCTGCCCCCTCCTCCAGCTGCCTATCACCTCCCTCATGGTTCCGCCTCCTTCTACTACCCATTGTACTTTCCCCTATTCCTTATTCACCTTTCCTGCCTATCACCTCCCTGCTTCCCCTCCCCCACCCCTTTATCTTTCCCCTTACTGGTTTTTCACCTGGAACCTACCAGCCTTCTCCTTCCCACCCACTTCAGTCCTGACGAAGGGTCCCAGCCTGAAAGGTTGACTGTTCGTCTCCACGGATGCTGCCCGACCTGCTGAGTTCCTCCAGCGCTTTGTGTGTGTAACATTTACTGGCTCTAATTACTACTGTAATTACAAACCAGAAAACACCCCTCTCTATCTTAAAACTTACCATCTCGTCTTGAGGTAAGATTTATTTTAATACTTCCTGCCAAAACAGAATATCGTCTGACATTAGAATGGTCCAATGCCAGATCTTTCTTCCTGAGCTAATATGTCCACTAGGCCCCCTCATAACTTCTATCTAGCTTCATCCCCTGATGTGTGAGGTGGTTCATTTTGGTAGGTCAATTATGATGGCAGAATATAGCATTAATGTGTGGAGGATCAGAGGGATCTTGGGGTCCGAGTCCATAGGACACTCAAAGCTGCTGCGCAGGTTGACTCTGTGGTTAAGAAGGCATATGGTGCATTGGCCTTCGTCAACCGTGGGATTGAGTTTAGGAGCCGAGAGGTAATGTTGCAGCCATATAGGACCCTGGTCAGACCCCACTTGGAGTACTATGCTCAGTTCTGGTCGACTCACTACAGGAAGGATGTGGAAACTATAGAAAGGGTGCAGAGGAGATCTACAAGGATTGGGGAGCATGCTTTATGAGAATAGGTTGAGTGAACTCGGCCTTTTCTCCTTGGAGCGATGGAGGATGAGAGGTGACCTGATAGAGGTGTACAAGATAATGAGAGGCATTGATCATGTGGATAGTCAGAGGCTTTTCCCCAGGGCTGAAATGGCTAGTACGAGAGGGCATAGTTTTAAGGTGCTTGGAAGTAGGTACAGGTGAGATGTCAGGGCTAAGTTTTTTTACACAGAGAGTGGTGAGTGCGTGGAATGGGCTGCCAGTGGCAGAAACGATAGGGTCTTTTAAAAGACTCCTGGATGGCTGCATGGAGCTTAGAAAAACAGAGGGCTATGGGTAGGTAGTTCTAAGGTAGGGACATGATCGGTACAGCTTTGTGGGCCGAAGGGCCTGTATCGTGCTGTATGTTTTCTATGTTTCTAAGTGTCTCCTCTGAACACAGAACACTACAGCGCAGTGCCAAACCCCCAGCCTTTTATCTTCTCCAAGATCAATCTAACCCTTCCCTTCCGCATATTGTTCTTTCACCCTTGTACCCATCTAAGAGCAGTTAAATGCCCCTAATGTATCTGCCTCTACCACTATTCCTGGCAGCATGTTTCACACACACACCACACTCTGTAAAAAACTGACGTCTGACACCCCCGCCCCCCATACTTTCCTCTAATTACCTTAAAATGATGCCCCCTGTATTAGCCATTTCCACCCTGGGAAAAAGTCTCTGGCTTTTCACTCAACCTATGCACCTTGTACACCTCGTACACCTCTACCAAGTCACCTCTCATCCTCCTTCACTCCGAAGGGAAAAGCCCTAGCCAACTTCCTCTAGTAATTCTGCACTGCTATCACCCTGCAGAGCAGGCTGGAGCAGGTCAGAGCACAGCGCTAACTGTTACAACACAGGAGGTGGCTCCACCAGCAGTCTCATTCCCTTTTCAGTCAGCAAATTCCAGTCTCAAAGTTTCTCCTCACTTCCTTCTTATACGTTTTCCCAAATGTTAAATTTCAGCTCCCTGGTCCTTGGATCATCCACTAACGGACAGAGACTGCCCTCTGTTTATCCGAATCAGACCATCACTGTCACCGATCTTGTCCATCTCCTTTACCCCAAGGAGAAGAGTCTAGCTTCTCCGGTCTAACCCTGGAGCTGAAATACCTCACCTCTGGACCAGGTTAGTGAATTGTTTCTGCACCCTCTCTTGGGCCTTCACAGAAGAGCAACAAAAACAAGTACAATATGGAACCCTACAGTACAGTATATTCCACCTGTGGGCTGGCCCACGTTTAAACAGGTTCATTCAAACTCTGCTTTTTTACTCCGCACCTCAGCCAAATCACCATCCCATTAGCAGGTCTGTATCAGTCTGGATCAAGTACTACTGCCTCTCTTTCTCCTTTCTGTCAGACAGTTTCAGAAACTATTATGGATACTCATGAAATTCACAAGTTTGACCATGGATGTCAGTGTAGAATTCTCTCTGAAGAGTGATGCTGCTGAGAAGCACACAGTGCCTGTAGGTACACATCGCTAGGAACTTACTGGCTGGAACTGAACGTCCTGGAAGAGTTCTTGGATAAATCTTCGGGAGGGGAGTCTGAAGGTGCAGGTGGCCAGGAGGTGGGAGACCTCAGAATACAGGCAGATGTCATCGAAAGCATGAGGAAACTTTTCCTTTATCCTGGGAAATGGAAACAGAACAAGGGTTCAGATGACAACAACACAGGTAAAGCTGCTTTGACAAGCAGACACAGAATGAACAATCACCAGGGGGGGGGGGGGGGGGGGAGGGCGTAGCAGGGGACATCTCTCCCTCAGTTAGGTGGGTCTCCCTGTTCCGGCATGTTATTTACACACACAACAATCCTACAGCTCAGGGCAGAATTTGGAGTTCTGTTCCAGTATCCTCTGAGGGGTTTGTTTGTTCTCTCCCGTGACCTATGTGTTTCCTCTTAGTGCTCTGGTTTCTTCCAACAGTCCAAAGATGTACTGGTTAGTAGATGAATTGTCCTGTGATTAGGCTGGGGTTAAGTGGGTGGATTGCCGGGTGGTGCGGTTTTGTTCCCTGCCATATTCCAGTGAGTAAACAAACAAATACAGGAGCAAGCTCTCAAATAACTTTGACATTGGTTCCTCAGCGAGGACCTGTAAGTGTTATGCTGAAAGAATTTATTCAATCTAAATGTGAGATCCAGTGACAGGAGGAAGGGGAAGTCAAGTGAGATCACAGGCCTCCTGGGATTCTCCACGTAGAGAGGTTCAAACTGATTAAGGGTTTGGTTCAAGCAGGGCTTGTAATGCTTTAAGGAAAGAGTGCAGGAAGCGTGGTCAGTGGACAGTCTGGTTGAACCCTTAAATGCTTAGGAGGGAGGTTACACCCTCTGTTAGATGCTGAGTCCAGCAACCCATTTGTAAATGCCAGGATTAAATCATGTACACACTACTTAATCTACACACACAAAATACTGGAGGAACTCAGCAGGTCAGGCAGCATATATAGCGGGGAATAAACAGTCCTGTTAAGAGCTGAAGAAGAGGGAATCTGATAAGAGATGAGAGTGGACCATGGGAGAACGGAAAGGAGGAAGGGCACAGAAGGAGGTGATGGGCAAGGGAGTAGAGAAGGGGGAATGGATTTCCTCCTCCTTCAGCCCTTTACATCAGTCAATAGGCTGGTCCTGGACTTATTTCCTAGCATGACTTACATATTACTATTTAATTATTTATGGTGCAACTGTAATGAAAACCAATTTCCCCCAGGATCAATAAAGTATGACTATGACTAAGAGGTTGAAAGCTTCCTGGACAGAATATAAGGTGTTACTCCATCAGCCTAAGTTTGGCCTCATGATGGCATTAGAGACAGCCATGGACCGACATGTGAGAATGGAAATGGGAAAATGATTCCTCCCCCCAGCTTTCTACTTCATTCCTCTCCCCTGCCCACCCATCACCTGCCAGCGTGTACTCCTTCCCCTCCCCCCACTTTATTCTGGCTTCTGCCCCTTTCCTTTCCTGTTCTGACGAAGGGCCTCGGCCCAAGATATCGACTGTTTATTTGCTCCCTTCTCCCATAGATGCCGCCTGACCTACTGAGTTCCCTCTGGCATTCTGTGTGTGTTGCTTGACATTTCCAGCATCTGCAGAATCTTGTGTTTATGATCAGCTACTTAATGCAATTTTCTGCTATCCCAACACCAGACATCTCAGATGCTCCAAAAACAGGGGTTCCCACCATTTTTTTATGCCATAGACCCAGGCTGGAATATAACAGGAAGGGATATGGCGAGTGTAACAAAGAAATCAGTTCTTACGTCAACAGCCCGGTTTCATGGCCCTTTGTCCCAACAGAGCTGCTGAGATTAATGACCAGTCGCAGCACCTCTTTCCGCAGCAGCACGCGGCAGGCAGGCTTGTTGTCCATCACCGGCTTCCCTGCTGGTGCACGTGCAAGATCAGTACAATGGCATAGCTCTCACATTCTTACACCTACGCTTGTTTCTTCAAAACTCACTGCAGGACAGCTCTTGACCTCGTTCCCACTCACTCCCATGGCTGAATTAAACCTGCCATTTCCTCATCCCCATATATCACAACTGTCCAACATTAACAACTCAGACTCTACACTTAATTTCATCAGCCCTCCCTTAAACAGTTCCACTTTCCAGCTCCCACCTCCCCGTGAAGCAGAAGATAGAAAACACTGAAAGCCCTTCCCACCCAGGCTCACAGATAGCTTCTATTTAATGGATCCTAGTACACTCTTCACTTCATCCTCTCTCTTGTTGTGGCCCTTGCATCTTACTGCCTGCACTGCACACTCTGTGTAACTGTTACCCTTTATTCTGCATTCTGTTATCGTTTTACCTTGCTCTACCTCACTGCTCTGTGTGATGATCTGATCTGTATGAACAGCATGCAAGAGAGTTTTTTCACTATATCTCAGCAGATGTAACAACAATAAATCAATTTACTGATTCAAATTGCTACGTGCAACCCCCAGGCTGGCATGGCAGTGTAACAGCTAATGTACCCCTTTACAGTATCAGTGATCAGGGTTCAATTCCAGCTTGTACATTTTCCTTATGACTGCCAGGGTTCCCTCCCACATTCCGAACGCGTGCGGGTTAGGGTTAGTGAGTTGGCTCTAGAAGCACGATGACACTGTGGGCTGCTCCCAGCACAGACTCGGGCTGACACAAACGATGCATTTCACCGTGTTTCGGTGTATGCGTGACAGATAAAGCCAATCAGTTCTCCCTCCGCCTCTGCAAGAAAGGAAGAGTTTTCAGAAGGTTCAGACTGATTCCAGCACTCACCTATCACTATATCAACACTCCTGTTGCTGCTTGCAGACCCCTGTGACACTGCATCACTGCAGCCAGAAATGCCAGAGATCTTCGCGGAGCGAGGAGTGACTTCCAGGTGGGTGTGCATCGGGATGGTGGGAACACAGCAGTCACAATACAGAACGTCTGGGAAAGCTGAAAACATTCACACTGTTACTATGACTAAGCTCCGATCAAGACTTCTTTTTCATTCAACTGGATGAGTCTTTTAGGCAGGTAGGTAGGACATACTTTCTTAAGAGGATTGTGAGGACTGTTCAGAGGGTCATCGGGAGCTCTCTTCCACTCAGAGATACTGTTCTGAAGCAACTTCTACGTAGCACTGTCAGTGACCCCTCCCGTCGGTCTAACAGGCTCTGACCCTGACCATCAGGCAGGAGATACTGTCGCATTAGGACAAGAACTGCTCAGATGGAAAAGAGCTTCTTCCCCAGACCGTCAGACTACTGAACTCCCCGCCAACACTCAGGTCTCCTCACGTATGAAGCACCAGTAACATTACCCTGTTTATTTTTTAACTCATATCATATATTTTTTCTTTATACTTGTTGTGTTGTGTGTGTGAGTTCCATGCGCTGCATTGTGCACCTTGATCCGCAGGAACGTTGTTTCATCTGGTGGTGAACACATGTATGGCTGAACTTGAGCTTGAGACAGGACAAAGTCATTGCGTTCTCCTCCATGGTCAAGATCAGAATCAGGTTCATTATCACGGACACAGGCTGTGAAATTTGTTGTTTCACGGCAGCGGTACAATGTAGTACATAAAAATCACAAGTTGTGATACATTTTTAAAAATAATAGTACAAAAGAAAGAAATAGCGAGGCAGTAGTCACAGGTTCATGAACTGTTGAGTAATCTGATGGCAGAGACAAAGCTGTCCATAAACGTTAGGTGCGTGTACTGCCTCCGCTGATGATCGTAATCAGAAGGCATGGCCTGGACGGTGAGGGTCCCTCACATCTCGTAGCTTTTGCTGAGTACAATATAACTGGCTACTAGTCAAAATAATGTATTCCTGAAACACAGCTAAATGCTTTTATAAATTCAGTTTTTCTAACTTTATTGAATACTTAAAGATCTTACCCTTAAATACTGAGCTAGGTTAACAGATGGGGATGCAAGTGGTGAAACTGATTAGTTTCCACTTTTTATAACTGTGAAGATGGCTCAGCTTTCATCTGAGTGATGTGGCCAATGTGTAATGTGAAAGCAGGCCACTCGGCCCTCTGAGTCAGTGCTGACTTTTTCTGAATGACTCCCACTTCCCAGTTTCTGAGTGTTTGATGGTTAGCATGGATTCAGTGCCATGGAATTCACAACTACAGGTTCTACTGTCCATTCATTATCTCTTTGCAAGTTATAGCTTCCGACATGCGAATTTTCCAAAGCTCAGCGTCAGGTGAGGTGCTGGAGGATTGGAGGATAGCTGATGTTGTACCGCTGTTTAGGAAAGGCTCTAGGAATAAAGCAGGAAATCATAGGCTGGCGCACCTGACATCAGTGGTTGGAAAGTTACCGATGTCAGGCTGGTCACATCAGTAGTTGAATATGGAGCTCAGGAGCTAATGGCACCTAATGGCAACTCCTTTGCGTGCATCTTCGGAAGCAGCTCTATTTCTATCTTTAATATCTTTATTTTTCCCTTTCAGGGTTCTTTGGGAGATGCAGAGTTTCACGCTGACTCAGTTCTTTGCCAGAATGGGACATGCTCTCAGGGTCTCGCGAATGGCTGTTATTCGAGATACCAAGGATGTGGCCTTTGGAGTTCCGGGATTTCGAGGCTCTGGAAGCAGATGGACTCGTGGTCAGTGCCTCTGCAGAAAATCAGTGTGTTGTGGGAGACGGAAGATCGAAAGCAGCGAGCTGGCTGCCGGCTGTGTGCCCAGAGACCTGAGTTCCTTGGGCACAGAGTTCAGAAAAAGTGATGCAATGGACTTTAACATCGTAAATCAGCGAGTTGTTTGTTACGTCTCCCCTCTCACTGTGAAATGGAGACACCTCCTTCTCCCTTATTAGGAAGGGAGAGAGCCTGTGGTATGTCGAATTACCGGGTGAATGAGTAGTCCTTGGGAACTGCAAGTCTGTGTCTTTATTGATGCGTTGCTGCACGCTTGAGTGCTCGGTGGGGGTCGCTGATGCTATTTTGCTGGTGGGGGGGGAATTGTTGCTTGCTGCTGCTTATGAGTGGGAGGGGGGAGTTTTGGAGTTCTTACATTTAACTGTCATTCATTCTTTGGGACACTGTTTTCGTGGATGATTGCAAAGAAAAAGAATTTCAGGATGTATATTGTACACATTCCTCTGACATTAAATTACCTTTGAAACTATAATTTTCTGGTTCATTCTTGATGTGAGAGCTGAGTAGGACTACAACCAGAGGTCATGGGTTAAGGGTGACAGGTAAAACATTTAAGGGAAATGTGAGGGGAAACTTCTTCACTCTGAGGGCTGAGACAGTGTGAGTGTGGAACAAACTGGCAGAGAAAGTGGTGCATGCCAGCACGATTTCAAGGTTTAAGAGTTTGGATAGGTACATGGATGATAGGGGTATGGAGGATGATGGCCCCAGTGCAGGCCAATGGGAGTACACAGCTTAAATGGTAATGGACTTGATGGGCCTAAGGGCCTGCTTCTGTGCTGTACTTTTCTATGGCCCAATAGGGAATCCACTGCCCCCTCTGGGCACTTTATCATCTCTCTGCTTTCTAGTTATCAAAGCTCAAAGTTTAAAGTTGAATTTATTATCGAAGTACAAATATGTTACCACATGCAACCCTGAGATTCATTTTGTTGTGGGCATTCACTGTAAATACAGAGAAACAACAGAATCAACGAAAAACTGTATACCACAAGATGCGCAAAAGACAACTAAGCAAATAATAATAATAAATAAGCAATAAATACTGAGAACATGAGATGAAGAGTCTTTGAAAGTGAGTCCACAGATGGTTGTGGGAACAGTAGTGTAGGGGGAGTGAAGTTGGTCCTCCTCTCGTACTTCACCAAAATCTCTCACAACAGCTTCAACTTTTCCATTTACAAAGTTATTAAGTTAAATGCAGCTTACAATAAAGAGAAACTACAGTAAGATCAAATTACTGAAGCTGAGGAAATCTGAAGAATAAAAACCTAGAAAAACTCAGCAGTTTGGTCAGCATCCTTGGAGAGGGAAATACAAGATAACAATTTCAAACAGTGACCACGCTCCTTGCCTCAAAAAAAGACAACACTTCGTTTCCTAAAGAGCCTCCACAAGGTGAGATGTATGAATGTCTGATTCATACGATGAATTAAAAGAACTTCACACGCAGCACACAGCGTAGAGGTTAGCATGACAGCAACAGTGACCCGAGTTCAGTTCCTGCCACTATCTGTAATCTACCCATCACCGTGTGGGTCAGTTCCTGTCGTTATCCGTGATCTCCCCATCACCGTGTGGGTCAGTTCCTGTCGTTATCCGTGATCTCCCCATCACCGTGTGGGTCAGTTCCTGCCACTATCCGTAATCTCCCCATCACCGTGTGGGTCAGTTCCTGTCGTTATCCGTGATCTCCCCATCACCGTGTGGGTCAGTTCCTGTCGTTATCCGTGATCTCCGCATCACCGTGTGGGTCAGTTCCTGTCGTTATCCGTGATCTCCGCATCACCGTGTGGGTCAGTTCCTGTCGTTATCCATGATCTCCCCATCACCGTGTGGGTCAGTTCCTGTCGTTATCCGTGATCTCCCCATCACCGTGTGGGTCAGTTCCTGCCACTATCCGTAATCTCCCCATCACCGTGTGGGTCAGTTCCTGTCGTTATCCGTGATCTCCCCATCACCGTGTGGGTCAGTTCCTGTCGTTATCCGTGATCTCCCCATCACCGTGTGGGTCAGTTCCTGCCACTATCCGTAATCTCCCCATCACCGTGTGGGTCAGTTCCTGTCGTTATCCGTGATCTCCCCATCACCGTGTGGGTCAGTTCCTGTCGTTATCCATGATCTCCCCATCACCGTGTGGGTCAGTTCCTGTCGTTATCCGTGATCTCCCCATCACCGTGTGGGTCAGTTCCTGCCATTAACCATAATGATCTCCCCATCACCGTGTGGGTCAGTTCCTGTCGTTATCCGTAATCTCCCCATCACCGTGTGGGTCAGTTCCTGCCACTATCCGTAATCTCCCCATGACTGTGTGGGTTTCTTTCCACATTCCACAGACACCAGTTAGGTTAATTGGTCACACAGTATGATTGGGTGACGCGGTAATTGGAAGAGCCTGTATCTAAATGAAATTAAAAGCAATACAAAGGACTGTTTTGAACTACAAGGGTTTGAGTTGAAAATAGAAGATATATGTACAACAACTGAACTTCTGGATACAGGAAACAAGGAGTCAGTTTTAAGGAAAACAGACGAGGAAAGGTAAGCCGAAACACCTGCAGTGTAAGAAAAGCAGAACAGATTAATCCACAGGACTGCCAGCATGGTGTCATTAATATAAAGTCAAACAAATTCGAATGGGGAGAGATTAAAAACTGGGGAGGAGTCGATGATTCTACAGATGTGCAGAGTAAGATCCTAACTAGCTGTAAGATTACATGGTATGGAAAACACTGAGGCAGACAAGAAGCCTGTACGATGGGTAGTCAAAACTGCCCAACGCATCACCAGCACCAGCCTACCCATCAAGAATATAAAGAATAATTTTTTTTTCTCCAACGGCGTTCTGAGAGGCGGGACTGCGCAGGCGTGTGACGTCGGGCTGTGCAGCGCGGCAGATTTAAAAGGAACAGAGCCTCATAGAGCGGGCAGCGGAGTTTGCGGGCTGCGGAGTGAGCCGGGAGCAGAGTGAAGACTTAAGGGCTTCGGCTCAACTGGCTTAGGCGGAAACAGGCGAGGCGAGGGAGGTTTGGCATTCATTTGCTGTTGTTATTTGAGGAGAGGGGCAGTAGGAGTGTGAGGGCAGTTTGGGGTTCTCGGTGTCGGATGTGGGAGGCCCTGGAGTCTCCAAGCCTCCCGGACGTCCACATCTGCGCCAAGTGCATCGAGATGCAGCTCCTAAGGGACCACGTTACAGAACTGGAGCTGCAGCTCGATGACCTTCGTCTGGTCAGGGAGGGTGAGGAGGTGATAGAGAGGAGTTGCAGGCAGGTGGTCACGCCGGGGCCACGGGAGGCAGACAAGTGGGTCACGGTTAGGAGGGGGAAGGGGAAAAGTCAGGTAATAGGGAGTACCCCGGTGGCTGTGCCCCTTAACAACAGGTACTCCTGTTTGAGTACAGTTGGGGGGGGACAGCTTACCCGGGTGAAGCGACAGTGGCCGTGCCTCTGGCACAGAGTCTGGCCCTGTAGCTCAGAAGGGTAGGGCAAGGAAGAGGAGGGCAGTTGTGATAGGGGACTCGATAGTAAGGGGGTCAGATAAGCGATTCTGTGGACGCAGTCCAGAGACCCGGATGGTAGCTTGCCTCCCTGGTGCCAGGGTCCGGGATATTTCTGATCGTGTCCAAGATATCCTGAAGTGGGAGGGTGAGGAGCCAGAGGTCGTGGTACATATAGGTACCAATGACATAGGTAGGAAAAGGGATGAGGTCCTGAAAGGAGAATATAGGGAGCTAGGAAGGGAGTTGAGAAAAGGGACCGCAAAGGTAGTAATCTCGGGATTACTGCCTGTGCCACGCGACAGTGAGAGTAGGAATGCGATGAGGTGGAGGATAAATGCGTGGCTGAGGGATTGGAGCAGAGGGCAGGGATTCAAGTTTTTGGATCATTGGGACCTCTTTTGGCGCAGGCGTGACCTGTACAAAAAGGACGGGTTGCACCTGAATCCTAGGGGGACCAATATCCTGGCAGGGAGATTAGTGGGGGCTACTGAGGTGACTTTAAACTAGAATGGTTGGGGGGTGGGAATCAAATTAAAGAGACTAGGCGTGAGGAGGTTAGTTCACTACAGGGGGATGGGAACCAGTGCAGAGAGACAGAGGGGTGTAAAGTGAGGGTAGAAACAAAAAGTACTATGGAGAAAAGTAAAAGTGGCAGGCCGACAAATCCAGGGCAAGCATTAAAAAGGGCCACTTTTCAGCATAATTGTAAAAGGACTAAGAGAGTTGTAAAAGAGCGCCTGAAGGCTTTGTGTGTCAATGCAAGAAGCATTCGTAATAAGGTGGATGAATTGAAAGTGCAGATTGTTATTAATGATTATGATATAGTTGGGATCACAGAGACATGGCTCCAGGGTGACCAAGGATGGGAGCTCAACATTCAGGGATATTCAATATTCAGGAGGGATAGACATGAAAGAAAAGGAGGTGAGGTGGCGTTGCTGGTTAAAGATGAGATTAACGCAATAGAAAGGAAGGACGTAAGCCGGGAAGATGTGGAATCGATATGGGTAGAGCTGCGTAACACTAAGGGGCAGAAGACGCTGGTGGGAGTTGTATACAGGCCACCTAACAGTAGTAGTGAGGTCGGAGATGGTATTAAACAGGAAATTAGAAATGTGTGCAATAAAGGAACAGCAGTTATAATGGGTGACTTCAATCTACATGTAGATTGGGTGAACCAAATTGGTAAAGGTGCTGAGGAAGAGGATTTCTTGGAATGTATGCGGGATGGTTTTTTGAACCAACATGTCGAGGAACCAACTAGAGAGCAGGCTATTCTGGACTGGGTTTTGAGCAATGAGGAAGGGTTAATTAGCAATCTTGTCGTGAGAGGCCCCTTGAGTAAGAGTAACCATAATATGGTGGAATTCTTCATTAAGATGGAGAGTGACATAGTTAATTCAGAAACAAAGGTTCTGAACTTAAAGAGGGGTAATTTTGAAGGTATGAGACATGAATTAGCTAAGATAGACTGGCAAATGACACTTAAAGGATTGACGGTGGATATGCAATGGCAAGCATTTAAAGGTTGCATGGATGAACTACAACAATTGTTCATCCCAGTTTGGCAAAAGAATAAGTCAAGGAAGGTAGTGCACCCGTGGCTGACAAGAGAAATTAGGGATAGTATCAATTCCAAAGAAGAAGCATACAAATTAGCCAGAGAAAGTGGATCACCTGAGGACTGGGAGAAATTCAGAGTTCAGCAGAGGAGGACAAAGGGCTTAATTAGGAAGGGGAAAAAAGATCATGAGAGAAAACTGGCAGGAAACATAAAAACGGACTGTAAAAGATTTTATAGATATGTGAAAAGGAAAAGACTGGTAAAGACAAATGTAGGTCCCCTGCAGACAGAAACAGGTGAATTGATTATGGGGAGCAAGGACATGGCAGACCAATTGAATAATTACTTTGGTTCTGTCTTCACTAAGGAGGACATAAATAATCTTCTAGAAATAGTAGGGGACAGAGGGTCCAGTGAGATGGAGGAACTGAGCGAAATACATGTTAGTAGGGAAGTGGTGTTAGGTAAATTGAAGGGATTGAAGGCAGATAAATCCCCAGGGCCAGATGGTCTGCATCCCAGAGTGCTTAAGGAAGTAGCCCAAGAAATAGTGGATGCATTAGTGATAATTTTTCAAAACTCGTTATAATTCTGGACTAGTTCCTGAGGATTGGAGGGTGGCTAATGTAACTCCACTTTTTAAAAAAGGAGGGAGAGAGAAACTGGGGAATTATAGACCAGTTAGCCTAACGTCGGTGGTGGGGAAACTGCTGGAGTCAGTTATCAAGGATGTGATAACAGCACATTTGGAAAGCGGTGAAATGATCGGACAAAGTCAGCATGGATTTGTGAAAGGAAAATCATGTCTGACGAATCTCATTGAATTTTTTGAGAATGTAACTAGTAGAGTGGATAGGGGAGAACCAGTGGATGTGGTATATTTGGATTTTCAGAAGGCTTTTGACAAGGTCCCACACAGGAGATTAGTGTGCAAACTTAAAGCACACGGTATTGGGGGTAAGGTATTGGTGTGGGTGGAGAGTTGGTTAGCAGACAGGAAGCAAAGAGTGGGAATAAACGGGACCTTTTCAGAATGGCAGGCGGTGACTAGTGGGGTACTGCAAGGCTCAGTGCTGGGACCTCAGTTGTTTACAATATATATTAATGACTTGGATGAGGGAATTAAATGCAGCATCTCCAAGCTTGCGGATGACACGAAGCTGGGTGGCAGTGTTAGCTGTGAGGAGGATGCTAAGAGGATGCAGGGTGACTTGGATAGGTTGGGTGAGTGGGCAAATTCATGGCAGATGCAATTTAATGTGGATAAATGTGAAGTTATCCACTTTGGTGTCAAAAATAGGAAAACAGATTATTATCTGAATGGTGGCCGATTAGGAAAAGGGGAGGTGCAACGAGACCTGGGTGTCATTATACACCAGTCATTGAAAATGGGCATGCAGGTACAGCAGGCGGTGAAAAAGGCGAATGGTATGCTGGCATTTATAGCGAGAGGATTCAAGTACAGGAGCAGGGAGGTACTACTGCAGTTGTACAAGGCCTTGGTGAGACCACACCTGGAGTATTGTGTGCAGTTTTGGTCCCCTAATCTGAGGAAAGACATCCTTGCCATAGAGGGAGTACAAAGAAGGTTCACCAGATTGATTCCTGGGATGGCAGGACTTTCATATGAAGAAAGACTGGATGAACTGGGCTTGTACTCATTGGAATTTAGAAGATTGAGGGGGGATCTGATTGAAACGTATAAGATCCTAAAGGGATTGGACAGGCTAGATGCAGGAAGATTGTTCCCGATGTTGGGGCGGTCCAGAATGAGGGGCCACAGTTTGAGGATAGAGGGGAGGCCTTTTAGGACCCAGATTAGGAAAAACTTCTTCACACAGAGAGTGGTGAATCTGTGGAATTCTCTGCCACAGGAAACAGTTGAGGCCAGTTCATTGGCTATATTTAAGAGGGAGTTAGATATGGCCCTTGTGGCTACAGGGGTCAGGGGGTATGGAGGGAAGGCTGGGGCGGGGTCTGAGTTGGATGATCAGCCATGATCATAATAAATGGCGGTGCAGGCTCGAAGGGCCGAATGGCCTACTCCTGCACCTATTTTCTATGTAAGTTTCTAATATATATATAGAACGGTGCTGGAAAAGGGTTAATAACATCACGAACAATCCCACCCAACCTATTCCTGGACTGTTTGTCCCACTTCCTTCAGTGACAACAGGACAACCAGGCTCAAAACCAGTTACTTTTTCCAAGCAGTAAGTCTGATCAACACCTCCACCCTCTAACCCACCCCTCCACACCCCCAACCACATCATTTCCTGTCAGTCACCTTTATGTACAGGCACTCCTGTGTCTAGTGTCACTTCATGGACACACAATCTATCTGATGTATCCATATTTATTGTGTTTTATTATGGTATTCCTTATCTTATTGGGTTGTTTGTGCTGTATTGGATCCAAAGTAACAACTATCTTGTTCTCCTTTACACTTGTGAACTGGAAATGACATTAAGCAATCTTGAACCTTAAGCTGCAAAAGTGACAGTACCTACCTGTGCGGTTTAAAGTGGATGTGCTCTGGCTGTGTGGCGGGCAGCCCAGAATCTTCAGGCACACACAGTAAAGGCAGCTATCATCCGTATGCTCCTGCAAGCCTGTCTCCTCTATCGCGTCAGCTGAAGGTGCATCCTCAGATGCTTTCAGCATTGCTTCTGTCAAACTGATCTGTGACCGCAGCTCCTGGAAAGGACTCCGAGAACACGAGGATGATATGGTGTCTACAACAGAAGACAAGGGGAGTCAAAGCAAACTGCCTGGGACTGTACTCTTTGATGATATAGCAAGCACAGTGGATAGAGGGGAACAGATGGAACTTATTTACTTGGATTTCCAGAAGGCGTTCAACAAGGTGCCACATGAAAGACTTATCCACGCGATAAGGATGCAGAGTTGGGGATGATGTATTTGCATGGATAGAGGATTGATTAACTAACAGAAAGCAGAGATTTGGGATGCATGGGTGTTACTCCGGTTGGCAATCAGTGGTGAGTGGTGTGCCACAGGGGTTGATGCCGGGCCCGCAACTGTTCACGATATACATTAACAATCTGGAAGAGGGGACCGAGTGTAGTGTATCTAAGTTTGCTGACAGTACTAAATTGAGTGGAAAAGCAAATTGCACAGATGATACAAAAAGTCTGCGGAGAGATATAGATAGGTTAAGTGAGTGGGCGAGGGTCTGGCAGATGGAGTACAATGTTGGTAAACGTGAGGTCATCTGCTCTGGAAAGTAAAAATGGAAGAGCAGATTATTATTTAAATGGTAAAAAAATTTCAGCATGCTGCTGTGCAGGGAGACTTGGGAGTACTTGTGCATGAGTCACCAAAGACTGCTCTGCAGGTGCAGAAGGCTATCAGGCAAATGGAATGTTGGCCTTCATTGCAAGAGGGATTGAATTTAAGAACAGGGAGGTATGCTGCAACTGTACAGGGTACTGGTGTACTGGAGTACTCCTTCCTTGAGGAAGGATATACTGGCTTTGGAGGCAGTGCAGAGGTTCACCAGGTTGATTCCAGAGATGAGGGGGTTAGACTATGAGAAGAGATTGAGTCACCTGTGACTGTGCTCTCTGGAATTGAAGAATGAGAGGAGATCTTATAAAAACATATAAAATTATGAAAGGGATAGATAAGATAGAGGCAGGAAAGTTGTTTCCACTGGTAGGCGAGACCAGAGCTAAGGGATATAGCCTCAAGATTTGGGGAAGTAGATTTAGCATGGAGGTAAGGAAGAACTGCTTTTCCCAGAGAGTGGTAAATCTGTGGAATTCTCTGCCCAATGAAGCAGTGGAGGCTACCTCAGTGAATATATTTAAGACAAGGGTGGACAGATTTTTGCAAAATAGGGGAATTAAGGGTTATGGGGGAAAGGCAGGTACCTGGAGATGAGTCCATGGCCAGATCAGCCATGATCTTATTGAATGGTGGAGCAGGCTTGACGGGCCAGATGGCCGACTCCTGCTCCTATTTCTTATGTTCTTATGTTCAAGAGAGAGGGTATACAACAAAGCAAAGTTTGTGGGAAGATAGAGGATTGTGAAGCTTTTAAACCTTATAGAGAGCAACTGAAGTATCACTAGTTGGAAAAAGATGAAATATGAAAGCAAACTAGCGAACAATATCAAAGTGGATAGCAAAAGTTTTTTCAAGTATGTAAAAAATAAAAGAGATACAAGAGTGGATATAGGACCGCTAAAAATGAGGCCAGAGAAATAATGGGGGCCAAGGAGATGGCAGGTGAACTAAATAAGTATTTTGCATCTGTCTTCACTGTGCAAGACACCAGCAGTGTACCGGAAGTTGAAAAGTATGAAGGAAGAGAAGAGGGTGCAATTAGTATTACAAGGGAGGTGGTGCTCAAAAAGCTGAAAGACCTAAGGGATACATAAGACACCCAGACCAGATGAACTGCACCCTAGGGTTCTGAAAGAGGCAGCAGTAGAGATTGCGGTGGCATTAATAATGATCTTTCAAGAATCATTAGATTCAGAGGACTGGAAAATTGCACAAGTCACTCCACACTTTAAGAAGGTGGAGAGGCAGCAGAAAGGAAATTATAGACCAGTTAGTCTGACCTCAGTGGTTGGGAAAATGTTAAAGTCAACTGTTAAGGATGAAGTGATGGAGTACTTGGTGACACAGGACAAGCTAGGACAAAGTCAGCATGGTTTCCTTCAGGGAAAATCCTGCCTGACGAACCTGTTGGAATTCTTTGAGGAGATTACAAGTGGGATAGATAAAGGGGAGGTAGTGGATGTTGTATATTTGGAGTTTCAGAAGGCCTTTGATAAGGTGCCACACACATGAGGCTGCTTACCAAGTTAAGAGCCCATGGTGTTATAGGAAAGTCACTAACATGGTTAGACCATTGGCTGATTGGTAGGAGGTAGCGACTGGGAATAAAAGGACCCTTTTCTGGTTGGCTGCCAGTGACTAGTGGTGTTTTGCAGGGGTTGGTGTTGGGACCACTTCTTTTTTATGCTGTATATCAATGATTTAGATGATGGAATAGATGGGTTTGTTGCCATGTGTGCAGATGATACGAAGATTGATGGAGGGGGCAGGTAGTGTTGAGGAAACAGGTAGGCTGCAGAAGGACTTAGACAGATTAGGAGAACAGGCAAGAGAGTGGCAAATGAAATACAATGTTGGAAAATGACCATGCACTTTGGTAGTAGAAATAAATGCTTGGACTATTTTCTAAACGGGAAGAAGATCCAAAAATCTGAGATGCAAAGGAACTTGGGAGTCCTTGTGCAGAACACCCTAAAGATTAACTTGCAGATAGAGTCGGTGGTGAGGAAGGTAACTGCAATTTAAACATTCATTTCAAGAGGTCTAGAATACAGCAGCAGAGGTGTCATGCTGAGGCTCTATAAGGCCTCACCTTGAGTACCGAACAGTTTTGGGCTCCTCATCTGAGAAAAGGTGTGCTGGCCTTGGAGAGGGTTCAGAAGAGGATGATTCCAGGTATGAAAGGGTTATCATACGAGGCCCAGAGCTGCCAAACGCTCCTCGTTCATTCCACGGGCAGCTGCAGAGGCCAGGTCATTGGGTGTATTTAAGGCAGAGCTGGGTAGGTTCATGATTGGACACGACACCAAAGGTTACAGGGAGGAGGCTGGGAGGTGGGGCTGAGGAGGGTAAAAAAGGATCAGCCATGATTGAATGGCGGAGCAGACTCGATGTGCCAGATGGCCTAATCCTGCTCCTGTGTCCTATGGTCTCTTATGAGATGCCAGAAATAGTTTTTTTTAAAAAACAGAGTGATGGGTGCATGGTACATATGTCAGTAGTAATGGCAGAGGCAAGGACACTTAAGGTACCCTAAGACAGGCAAATGGATGATAGCAAAATGGAAGCCTATGTCGGTGGAGGGGCGGTGGAGAGAAAGGGTGAGATTGATCTTGGAGTAGATTAAAAGGTCAGCTCGAAGGGCTTGTACTGTGCTGTGCTGTAATGTTCTACGTTCAGAGGAGAGGGAGCTCCCTGATCCTGGTGTGCAATCTATCTTTAACTGTGATTGGTACAATGCTGAAGTGATTTACATTTCTATGCAAGAGTTCTCACCATGTGGAGATACGTTCAAAACAGGGCAGTACTCCAGTACTTCAGCAAGGCAGGAGCTGACACTGTGATTTGTGTCTTAACTCCCTAGTGTAGGTGACAACATTGTGGCCCAGATACAATGCCACTGAGTTAGAGACACAAGTACATATTTCACCTCTGTAGCTGAGATTTTTAAAAGAAAGTGTAAAGTTGAATAAATCCATTGGGCTCAGTAATTTTCTCTGCGAAGGTGGTAATTGGGGTGTAGAGCCAGTATCTGCGCTGGCCTCATTGCAGTTCTCAAAAGTAATCATCTCATAAATGTCTCCTCAGTTCAAGAGGAAATTAGCAATGGACAATAACCCCATCAACACGCAGAATGCAGCTGTTAGCGAAACTTGATAAACAGGTTAATTCACCTTCATCTTCAGATTCACGCCCATGCACTGAGTGATCGGGTGGGCTGCATTTCTGCTGGAAATAAGGTATCTCCTTCACCTGTGGAAGAGCGAGAACTGCTAGCGTTAATTCTGTGGCTTCATTTGCACACACTGACTACATCTAGTCTTCAGGTTTGAGCAAATTTAATATACATTTATTAATTTAAAAATTACAGAAATTTTGCTTTTTTTTCATGAACAGTGTAGACAACAACAAAAATTAACTCTTTTTAAGTGGCATTCTCACAGAATAGCTAATGATTTAGAAGTGAATCAACGTTTAAAGAATAGCTTCTTCCCCTGAACCCGACCTTACATATTTTGCTCCCTTCTTGCACTATTTTTTCAGAAATCTCTACAGATGTGCTGTGGGGAGCATTCACACTGGTTGCATCATCAACCGGTATGGGGGGAGCGGGGGGGTGGGGGAGGCACGGCACAGCACAGGATAAGAAAAGGCTACAAGAAGTTGTAAACTTAGCCAGGTCCATCATGAAGACCAGCCACCCCAGCATCAAGGACACCCGCAAAAGGCGGTGCCTCAAAAAGGCATCCCTCATTAAGGACGCCCACCATTCGGGATGTGCCCTCTTCTCATTGCTACCATCAAGATGTGGTACAGGAGCCTGAAGACAGACAGACAGACACACACAAAGTTTTAGGAACAGCTTCTTCCTCTCCGCCAGCAGATTTCTGAGTGGTTTATGAACCCTACCTCACTTTTTGCACTACTTACTGAATTTAATTTTTTATATATATAAAACTTACTGTAATTTAGTTTTATTATGTATTGCAATGTCCTGCTGCTGCAGAACACAATGTATGCCAGTGACAGTAAATCTCAAATACACCAACCATTCCACTTTGAAGGCAGACAGAAAGTAAGTCAGATGAGAATAACATCCTTGAGAAGTGCTTTAAATGTCAACCATTTCCAGGACTCAAACACCAGGCTGCACAGTAGCACAGCAGTTACGCCAGTAAACAGGGTTCAATACCCATCGCTGTCTATGAGGAGTTTGTCTGTTCTCCCTGTGATCGCACGGGTTTCCTCAGGGTTTAATTCCCATCGCTGTCTGAGGAGTTTGTATGTTGTCCCTGTGATCACATGGGTTTTCTCACACTTTCCAAATACGTACCGGTTACGGTTAGTAAGTTGTGGGCATGATATGCTGGTTCCGGAAGCATAGCCACATTTGTGGGCTGTGCTTCCGGAACCAGCATAGCATGCGCTGGTTTTTCACGCAAACAAGACATTTGACTGACTATTTTGATGTACACGTGAATAATAAAGCTGAACCCTTTGTCTTTTCCTTTCCCCCATGGTCCACTGTCCTCTCCCATCAGATTCTTTCTTGTTCAGCCCTTTACCCCCCTACCGATCACCTTCCAATTTCCCACTTCGTCCCTCTCACCTTTCCCCTCAACAGGTCTCTATCACCTGCCAGATTAGAAAACACAGCAGGGCTACTGAGCTCATTCTGTTCCTAAAACTGTGGGTTTCCTCCGGGTGCTAAGGTTTCCTCTCACAGTCCAAAGACTTACCAGTTAACTGACTGGGGTTAAGTCGGGGGCTGCTGAGCGGCGTGGTTTGTTGGGTTTGAAGGGTCTGTTGGGTCCAACTGTTTAAATTTTAATTTTCTTGAAAGTTTAACAAATAATTATCTATTATTTTAAGTAGCCTTCATATACATAACAGTTTAATGTGCCTCTAGTGTCATAAAGAAAGCTTTTGGCACATAGGTCTTCATAAATCAGAATACTGAGTACAGGAGTCGGGATCTTTTTATGCTTTAGGTTAATGATTTGGATGATGGAATTGATGCCAATGTTGCAAAGTTGGCAGACAATACAAAGATAGGTGGAGGGACAGGTAGTTTTGAGGAAGTAGAGAGGCTACAGAACAACTCAGATTAGGAAAATGGGCAAAGAAATGGCAGATGGACTACAGTGTCGGGAAGTGTATGGTCATGAACTTTAGTAGAAGAAATGAAAGGGTTGGCTATTTTCTAAATGGAGAGAAAATACAGAACACTGAGGCACAAAGGGAAGCTGCTTACCAAGTGAGGAGCCCGTGGTATTACAGAAAAGTTACTGGCATGGTTAGAGCATTGGATGATTGGTAGGAGGCAGCAAGTGGGAATAGAAGGATCCTTTTCTGGCTGGCTGCCAGTGATCACTGGTGTTCTGTAGAGGCCGGTGTTGGGACTGCTTCCTTTTATGCTGTGTAACGCCCTGGGAAAGATTTCATTGCTAATGTAATGGTTGTTCTGTAGCAGCAGTGTTTGGGTTATGACTAGAGATAATGGGGGCTTTGGATTGTGTGGTGTCCGATGATGGAAAGGAGTTTTGTTTTCTAGTTGTGTGCCTGAGAGCGAGTTGTTCTAGGTCTTTTGTTCAGCAGAAGATGGAGAGAGAAGATGCCAGAACAGAGAAGTTGTAGACTGCAGGATGGAGTGCACTTGGAATGGGGTCGGGAGTTGACAACACCCAGGGAAATTGATGGGGGACTAACGGACGGGAGACCGTGAGCGCCAACGTGCACATTAGACTATTTCGTTAAAATCGGCCCTTTTCTTTTTGTTTTCTTTATTAGCCCTCTAGTCAAATGAAGAATTATAAAGATAAATCGTTTTCAATTGCATATGGTGTACTGTTTGTTATTTTGTGGTACTGATTTGTAACAGGGAAACACATCACGCAGCATCCACACAAACAGGAGGTTTTGCACCTCAATCTCACACGTCTGGAGGAGCCAGAGATGGTCTGCCCTAGACTAACGCCACTGGTCAAACCCGAGGGTTACACGGCTGTACAGCGATGATTTAGATCAGGGGTAGACAACCTTAAGCACAAATAATTTTCCAGCATGCGTTATTCATCAATTTGAGGCAAAACATAACTAGATGTATTTAAATGGATAATTCCCATATTTCAAGTTTTTTATGGCACTTATCTGGCCCACCGTCTGCTCATTAATACGCGATCCGGCCCACTGAGGCAAAAAGGCTGCCAACCCCTGATTTAGATGATGGAATAGATGGTTTTGTTGCCAAGTTTGCAGATGATACAAAGATTGGTGGAAAATCTAAAAATCTGAGATGCAAAGGGACTTGGGAGCCCTTGTGCAGAACACCCTAAAGGTTAACTTGCAGGTAGAGTTGGTGGTGGGGAAGGCAAATGCAATGTTAGCATTCATTTCGAGAGGTCTAGAATACAAGAGCAGGGATGTGATGCTGAAACAAACAACAGAGATTCTGCAGATGCTGGAAATCAAAGCGACACACAAAATGCAAAGGAACTCAGCAGGTCCCTACTTCTCATCTTTCTTTCTCCAGTCCTACTGAAGATTCTTAGCCCAACACTCTTTTCCATTGATGCTGCCTGGCCTGCTGAGTTCCTCCAACATTTTGTGTGTGTTGAATGTGATGCTGAGGCTTTTTAAGGCAGCGGTGGGATGAGTGTTTTACTGAGTGCACCATGTGCCGTCTGCAGTTAGTGACGGGCCTTCGTCACAGCCTCACCTTGAGTATTCTGAACAGTTTTGGGCCCCTCATCTAAGAAAAGATGTGCTGGCATTGGTGAGGGTTCAGAGGAGGTTCACAAGAATGATTCCGGGAATGAAAGGGTTATCATATGAGGAACGTTTGATGGCTCTGGTCTGTACTTGCTGGAATTCAGAAGGATGAGGGGGGATCTCATTGAAACCTTTCAAATATTGAAAGGCCTAGACAGAGTAGTTGTGGAAAGGATGTTTCCCATGGTGGGGGAGTCTAGGACAAGAGGGAACAGCCTCAGGATAGAGGAGAGCCTATTTAAAACAGAGATGCAGAGAACTTTCTTTAAACAGACGGTGGTGGATTTGTGGAGTTTGTTACCACAGGCTTGATAGATTCTTGATTGGCCACAGCATCAATGGTTACGGGGAAAAGGCCAGGGAGGTGAGGGGCCGGGGAGGGGAAAAAAGGATCAGCCATGATGGAATGGCAGAAGACTCGATGGGCAAAATGGCCTAATTCTGCTCCTATGTCTTACGGTCTATGGTCTTAACAATATAAAAGCAAGGATGTAATGTTGAGACCTTTACAAAGCACTAGTGAGGCCTCACGTGGAGTATTGTGAGCACTTTTGGGCCCCTTATCTTAGAAAGGATGTGCTTTAACTGAAGAGAGTTCAAGGGAGGTTCATGAAAGTGATTTCAAGACTGAATGGCTCGTCATATGAAGAACCTTTGATGGCTCTGGGCCTGTATTCACTAGATTTCAGAGAATGAGGAGTTACTTGATTGAAAATCGAACGATGAAAGGCCTTGTTTGCAGTTCTGTACTACAGGAAAGATATCAATAAGACTAAATGAGCACAGAGAAAATTGATAAGGATGCTGCCAGGACCTGAGTTATAAGAAAAGATTAAATAGGTAAGGACTTTATTCCCTGCAGCTTAGAAGATAAAGGGGTGATTCGATAGAGGTATACAAAATTATGTGGGGTATAGACAGGGTAAATGTAAGCAGGCTTTTTCCAGAGGCTAGATGAAACACTAACTAGAGGTCAGGGGTTAAGGGTGAAAGGCAAAATGTTTAAGGGGGAACATGAGGGAAAACTTCCTCACTTGGGGGCGGTGACAGCTGCCAATGAAGCGGTGAATGCAAGTTTGATTTCAACATTTAAGAGAAGTTCGGATAAGTACATGGATGGGAGGGCTATGGAGGATTATGGTGCAAATGCAGATTGATGGGGCGAAGAGCCTGTTTCTGGGCTGTAGTTTACTATGACTCTATGCCTCTAGTGGCTATACACAGTATAATACTGGAAGCTTTGTATTGTTTGTACTGCATTAAGTGCTTTTCTCTTTAGTTAACATTCCACTGGACTTTTGATCAAGTATTGTCTAATTATTTATGGCTGCCCAAATTTCTGATTTTAGAATGCTAGGTCCTTCAAGATTCTTCTTTATGTTCGGTTTTTCTCCTCTTTGGTCTTCAAAAAGTTCTTTTATATATTCTGCCCAGACAACATTGTTGTTGAAATGATACTGGCCTTAGAAGATCTTGGAATTGAGAAAATTACAGAAATAGCAAATGAAATCTACGATCATGGGGAGATACCTGATGATTTAAGTAAATCAGTGTGCATCACAGTTCCAAAGAAAGAGGGAGCAACAGAATGTGAGTTACATCGTACAATAACCCTGATGAGCCACGTGGCAAAAATTATTCTCAGAGTATTCACGATGAGAGCAAGACGCTGTATAAAACCAGAAATCAGTAAAGAACAATGCGGCTTGTGGAAAACACTGGAACCAGAAATGCAATTTTCATGCTACGGATGATCTGTGAACGAGCCATCCAGGCACAAAAAGACATCTACCTATGTTTCGTCAACTATACAAAAGCTTTTGACACTATCAGACAGCAAGATCTTGATATGGATGGGAAAGATACACATTTCTTAAGAAACCTATACTGAGACCAGACAGCATCCATCAGAATAGAAGGAGAAGTGAGTGAGTATGTGAATATCATGAGAGGAGTCAGGCAAGGTTGTCTTTTTGCCAGACTTATTCAACCTGTATAGTGAAAATATCTTGAGAAGTATCAAAGACATCAAAGGATTCACAATTGGAGGCCATAATATAAATAACACCAGATATGCTGATGACATCGGACTAATAGCTGACTCAGAAACAAAACTTCAAGAACTACTCACTATAGTGGCAGCAGAAAGTAATCACAGAGGCCTCTCAATCAACACCAAGAAGACAGAAAGCGTGGTCATCTCCAGAAAGACAGACATCCCACAATGTGTGATCAAGATTGGAAATACAAACATCAAACAAGTCAACAAATTCAAATATCTTGGCAGCCTAATAACAAGTAATGGCAGGTGCGACACAGATATCAAATACAGAATAGCAATGGCGAAAGAAGCTTTCCAAAAAATGAAGACCATATTAACAGACAGAAAGATGAGCACGTACACTAAAAACAGAATACTGCAGTGCTACGTTTATTCTATCCTGACTTTTGGAAGTGAATGCTGGACCATTTCTCCAGCGATGGAAAAGAGACTAGAAGCAGCTGAGTAATGGTTCTACAGGAGAATATTAAAAATATCATGGACCACACACACATCAAATGAGGATGTTCTCAGAAGAGCCCAAGCAGCTCGATCACTCATACCAACAATAAGAGAAAGACAACTCAGACTCCTAGGACACATCATGCGGAAAGATGAACTAGAAAAACTCATACTCTCTGGAAAGATTGAGGGGAGTAAACCTAGAGGAAGACCTCGGCTTATGTACATCAAAAGCATAGCCAGGTGGCTACACATCGAGGAAATGGAAGTCATCTAAACAAAGGATAGATCTGTATGGAAAGCCATGGTCACTAAAGTCCGCATCGGATATGGTACCTAGACAGACAGACATTGTCTAATTGGTTGTCTCTTATCGATGGAATTTTTCTCATCTCTATGGCTATAAACGTAGTTGTTTTATGCTAGGTGCCGTCTTTAGATTTTCTCTTCTAGTAAGGCCCCCCTGACACCGTTCTGCTCCTGTTCTCTGTGCTCTCAACTCTTAACAAAATGATCGTGAAGCACCAAGTTCTATCCCTCGTTCCTGACTTCTGAAAGAACCTTGGATTTAAACACCTGAATCCAAAATAAAATAAAGAATTGCTGAGATAACTAGCAAGACAAACCTCCCCCCCCCCCCCCCCCCCATGACCACCTGCCTTCCTACCCACACACAACCACATGCTTACATTAAACAGATAAACACAATGTGAGCTCGGGCCCCAGACTACCTGATCCTACCTGGAACAGCTCATTGACGTCATTTGGCAGTGCTAGGCCAATGTAGTCATCTGTGCTGCCGTAGGTGGCGTTGGAGACCATGGAGCGTACGGAAGATGAGCGTTGAAGAGTTGTGTGATTAATCGGACTCAGTAAATCCTCTTTGTCCAGTGAGGCGAAGCTCAACGCTTTGATGAACCTGAACAACAGGAGACGAATGGAGATCAGAGGACGAGTGACTTCCCATTCCAACATCTCCTTACGGCCCCCACTACTGCCACCATGAGGCCACTCTCTTTCCGTCTAGCTAGCCTCCAACCTGGCATTAACAGTAATTTCTCTGACTTTCAGTAATTCCCCCCTCCCCATTCTCTTTTTCCATTCCCCAACCTTGATCGTTTATCCCTTTCTCTTCTCCTGGCTAGCCTCCAACCTGGCATTAACAGTAATTTCTCTGACTTTCAGTAATTCCCCCCTCCCCATTCTCTTTTTTCATTCCTCAATCTCGATCCTCTTATCCCTTCCCTTCTCAACTGCCCATCACCTCCTTCCGGTGACCATCCTTCTTCCATTTCGCCCTTGGTTCTCTGCTCTCAGATTCCTTCTTCTCTTCCTCTGCCTTTCACCTCACAGCTTCTTACTTACCCCACCCGCCCACCTTCCTCCTCACCTGGTCTCACCTATCACTGGCCAGCTTGTACTCCACCTCCCACCTTCTTATTCTAGCTTCTGCCCCTTCCTTTCCAGTCCTGATGAAGGGTCTTGGCCTAAAATGTCGACTGTTTATTCCCCTCTATAGATGCTGCCTGACCTGCTGAGTTCCTGCAGTATTTGATGTATATTGCTCCAGGTTGAAAGTTCTCTCCACTGGCCAACCAACGGCCCTCAATTTCATACACAAAGTACACCGAACAACATATTACAGCACTTCCTCTAAGACAATTGGCCTTTCTCTCTCCTGATTTTGCTGAGTAATACTGCCAGATCATTTCGACCATCAAACAAACAGTAGGAGCCATTCAGCTCATTGAGTCTACTCTACCATCCCATCATGACTGATTTATTTTCCTTCTCAACCCCATTCTCCTGTCTTCTCCTCATAATCTTTGACACCCTGACTAATCAAGAACCTATCAACCTCCGCTTTAAACATATCCAATGACTTGGCCTCCACAGAAACATTCCACATCCACTCTATCTCTGCCTTTTAATATTCAATGGGTTTCAATGAGAAAAACCCCCTTTTCTAAACTCTAGCGAATACAGGCCCAGAGCCATCTAACATACCTCATATGTTAACCTATTCAATCCCTGGAACAATTTTCATGAACTCCCCGGGAACCTCTCCAATAGCAGCAAATCATTTCTTAGATAAGGGGTTCAAAACTGCTCACAATACTCCAAGTGCTGTCAGACCAATTCCTCAGCTCCTCCCATAGCTCACATTGTCTCTGTTGATGGACACTCGAACCTACTGGACTGGCTGCTTCAGGGGTCTGCAGCTCAGTGCTTCACCTTGCAGGCTGAAGTACAAAATGCACCTCACCCTTTTTCCCAGGTGTAGACAATTCCACTTGAAAGGCCTAGTTACAGTGGATGTGGAGAGGATGTTTCTAATAGTCTAGGACCAGAGGGCACAGCCTCAGAATACAAGGCATCTCTTTAGAACAGGGATGAGAATTTCTTTAACAGAGGGTGGTGAAGCTGTAGAATTCATTACCACAGACAGCTGTGGAGGCCAAGTCATTGGGTACACCTAAAGCAGAGGTTGACAGGTTCTTGATTAGTTAGGGCATCAAAAGTTATGGGGAGGACAAGGAGAATAAAGTTGAGAGGGAAAATAAATCAACTCCAATTTACCTACTCATGATAATAAGTCCACTCTCCTCAACTCTGAACTGATTCTATAAGCTACAGACTCACTTTTAAGCACTCTATCATGCTGTCAGTATTATTTGCACATTGGTTGTTTATCTGTCTTTATGTATAGTTATTCATAAATTCTATTAAGTTTCTTTATTTCCTTAAAATGCCAACACAAAAATTAATCTCAAGGTAGCATATGGCGATGTATATACTCTGATCATAAATTTTACTTTGACTTTGCTCTATTATCCTTGCTTTGGCAACCTTCTCCATGATCCAAAATGCCAGTGATGTTTGAGTCACTGACTCAGTAAGATAACAAGTGTTACAGGATGTCCAGGAGGTAAAGAAACACTGTCCGTGCACCTGAAATGCCACAACCTTCTCATGTATGAACTTAGAATCAGAAAATCATAGCAGGGAAACAGGCCCTTCAGCCCATCTGGTTGTGCTAAACCATTAAGCTGCCTAGTCCCCTGGACCACAGATAGCGCTCCATATCCCTCCCATGCATGTATTGTTTGTTTATTATTTCTTTATTTTTGTACTTGCACAGCTCATCATTTTCTGCACACTTGTTCAATGCCCAAGCTGGTGCAGTCTTTCATTGATTCTATCATGATTATTATTCTATAAATTTGTTGAGTATGTGTTATGTCCATAAGAAAAATGAATCTCAGGGCTGTAAATCTACCTTGAAGAGTCCTTGTGAGTGAGTCCACGGTTTCTGGGATGGGCCAAGTGAAACTGAGTGAAGTTATCCCCTCCGGATTCATCACCACCTTTGATTTGGCCCTCAACAGTGGTGTCATCAGCAAACTTAAATCTGGCATTGGAGCCGTGCTCATCCTCACAGTCATTAAGTGTAAAGCGAGTAGAGCAGGGTTCTTTTAAACTCGCTCTCCCTCCATGCAATCCAATGTCTCCTCGGGGACATATTGTCCTCAAACAATACCTGCACTGAGGAGAACGTGGAACGGAGCCACTTCAGGGAGAGTTTAATCAGGCAGAAGTGACAAACGCCTGAAAACACGTACCAGACTCAAGGACAGCTTCTGCCCAGCTGTTATAAGATTCAAGATTGGTTAACGTCATTTCCAGTACACAAGTGTAAAGGACAACAATGATTTGTTACTCCAGATTTGATGCAGCGCCAAAAAAAAAACAATTAAGATAAAGAACACAATAAATATGAATACATAAGACAGCTTATATCCATAGATTGATTGTATGTCCATAAAGTGTCAGAATCTGACAGGAAATGATAAGGCTGTGGTGGTTGGGGGTGTTAGTGGGTGGAGGTGTTGATCAGCCTTACTGCACGAGGATAGTACTGATGGACTCTCAACCTCACAAACTACCTCATTATGGCCTTTCAGCTCACTGCCTGCCTGCACTGCACCTTCTCTGTAACCGTAACACTGTATTCTGCATGGCTCCAGTGAACCACAGTGCTGTGTTGTGGGCTGCTGACAGAACATGTAAGTATACCATACCACTTCCAAACTACAATTGCTGCAGTCTGCAGCCTAACATTTCCCTTTAAGCACCATACTTTTAAATTGTCTCAACGAACTATCGATTTCATAACCGTCTAAAAGACTTGGAGGACTTAATCTTCATCTTAAGTTCTCAATACTTATTGCTTATTTTTATTATTTTTGTTCTTTTTCTTTTTGCACATGTTGCCTTTTGCACCTTGGTTGTTTGTCTGTTGTGTGTGGTCTTTCATTGATTCTATGATGGATTTGAGGATGCCCACAAGGAAATTAATCTCAGGGGTGTATATGGTGACATGCATGTACTTTGATAATCAGTTTATTTCAGACTGTTATTACTTTCCCCTGTATTACCTCAATGCACTGTGGCAATGAATTGGACAGTATGGACGGCATGTAAAACAATAGTATCTCGGTATAGGTGATAATGAGAGAGCAATTTAGGATTACCTTCTTGGCGTTAATCTTGAGTCCAAACTGCCTGTCTTCATGGTAATTGTGTCTGTAAACAATACGTCCTTTGCTGGCGATGCCAGGGCCTCAGAGTGCGACAGTGATGAGTGCATTCTCTGCTGCTGTAGTCGTTTCAGGGTGGCGTAACCAAAGGCATCACGTGGGGTTGTGTAACTGAAATTGTAGTCAGTCAGGCTCTTTACAGTAGTGACGGAAGGTGCTCGGAGCGACTGTGCTCTTCGAGGGAGGGTGTGAGATGATCCTGGGGGTACCAGTGACACAGAATTTGACTTAGCCAGAGGTAGGTGGTTGCAACGGGGCGTGGGAGACACACTGGTCTTCACTGTCCGTGCACTGACAATTGTGTTCAGGCTGCCGCACTCTGTGTCGAGACGGACAGTTTCACCAGAGGGACTAGAGCTAACTGAACTCATAGAGCTAATGCCACTAGTCGTGGTGTCTGTGTTAAAGCTTTGGCTACGGCTTTTGAACTGGGTGCTAGTATTGCTGTCCTTAGTCAGCTGCTCTTTGTGGTTTTCCCCCAGCAGTGTCTTTGGACGCTTTAGCTCAGATTCCCAGATGCTCTGTGAACTCCCCCCATTGCCGTGGTCCCTATTCCCAACAAATGACGTCTCCAGGCTTAGTGTGTGGCTCTTGTGCATTCGCGCACCGTTGAGGATGCTTGTGAGCACTTCACTCTGCTGGTACTCAGTGCTGTTGGCCGGCTCAGTGACTGCCCGGATACGATGATGCGCCTGCTTCCTGTCTGCAGCCACCTTCGCAGACTTGGACTCACTACTGCTGCGCAGTTTCTTGCTAGGCAGCGAGGTCAAGTTGTTGAAGAAGCGCCGTGTGACGAACTTGGAGGAGGTGAGGATGCTTAAAGGGCTTCGTTCCTTTTCCTTGGCAGACTTGGGCTTCAGTGGCAGAGACTGGTCTCCCTCTTCGGTGATGTCTAGGAAGAAGGTGCTTGTAGTGCTGCTTCCGTAACGATCATCCTCCATTATAAACATGCCTGAAACACAGCAGCCCACAGTTAGCGTCCATTATAAACATGCCTGAAACAGCACCCACAGTTAAGAGTCTTATGGAAGTTGGAGCTTTTTAACAATGACTAGTCCAATTTAATATGGTACACAACTCTCTTAATTCATCACTTGGCAATATTAGCAGCAAGATACTTGTATCGGTCAAAAGCTCACTCCTTCGCTGAAGAGCTCAAAACATCATGCCAAGTATGCGAAACGGAAGTTGAGAATACAATGGAATTTTCCACAAATTGTGCCAATACTCTCAGCAGCATACGCAAAGTAGACAGTAGAGATGTAGCTGATGTTTTCATGTAGGGGTTCTGGCTTTATGGTCTGTGGCACAGTAGCATAGCAGTATAACGCTCTACAGCGTCAGCAATTGGAGCATTGGGGTTCAATTCTGTAAGGGGTATTGTACATTTTCCCCATGACCGCGTAGGCTTCCTCCCACATTTCAAAAATACACAGGGAGACTTCTGGTAGAGCTCATGGAGTGAAGTCGTGTTCTTGACTCGCTCCATTACCTCTGACTTTTTTTTCCTATGATCAGCTACATTTAAACTAACCATTAAGGCATCGACTTTTATAATACTTTGAAACAAATTGCGTTTTTTGATATTCGGATTTTTTAAGGTCTGCTATGTCTAAGAACGGAAAAAACGGGAAAGACGGCAAACCTCCGGTTAGACCGAAAGGTACCGATCTTCTTCCGACTGAACCACCATTAACTTTGAAAGCTATATTGGATCTAATTCAAATGGAAATTTCAACCTCTGTAACAGAGCTGATTCGTGTGGAAATTTCAATTAATCTCCAGAAAATTGCCTATGCAATCGATAAAATGCAAACATCTATCACAGAACATCAGTCTGCTATATTTAATCTTCAAAAATCCACGCAACAAAATGAACTCAAGATGGAGAAAATTGAAGAAACAATTACTGTAATGAAGAAAAAACTTGACTTTCTGACTTTTAAAAACTCTGACTTAGAATCCAGAATGCGATGGCAGAATATTCGAATTATTGGTATTCGGGAAGCTGCTGAATCTGACAACCCTATAAAGTTTTTTTCTCAACTTCTAAAAGATGCATTTCCCACCGTATTTCCTGACCAACCACCATTATTGGATCGGGCTCACAGAATTCCATCATATTCGTCTAAGTCAGATAAACCTTGGCATGTCATTTTACGATTTCATTACTTTCAAGACAAGGAGAAATTGCTTTGATTCGCTCGACCTAAAGGTTACAGTGATTTTTTGGATCTTCATTTTCGATTCGTGGAAGACTTCAGCAAACAGATTTGGGATCAACGGGTTCGTTACAGATCTGTGATGTCGGAACTCTACAAGATGGATTTAAAACCAGTGCTGCTTTACCCAGCGCGTTTAAGGATTCGCATGCTTGATGGGGCTCCCCATTTTTTTGATTCTCCATCGGATGCCCAGAGTTATCTGGATCAATTTTCATCTCCAACATCTTAATCGTAATTTTTAATTATCTCCGTTTGATCGGAGGCTGTTAATCTGTTCGGTTTAATTTTTTTTTGCTTTATATGAGCAGAAAAGTTTAGTTTTGGTTAATTAATATGGTTGCCAAACTTCTTCTCAACTGCGTCATTCCTTTCTTTTTCCCTGGGGACTCTGGGTGGTTATTCCCTCAGCATCATTTCACGTATTTCCTTTGAGGCCTTAAACTTTGTAGTTTTCAAATGTACTTTTTGTAGTTTTTCCTAACTAGGCTATGTTAATTATCTCGTTTCTTTTTTTTTGTTTAATCATAGGGTCTGTTGTTCGTTATGGTTCTCTTTATATTTACTGGCTTTTTCTTTGTATTATATCGTGTTTGTCTTGATTGGTCTACTTTTTTTTATTCCTTTACTGATCTTTTTTATACTTACATTTTTTTTAGTGAGCGTCTATCGGAAGTCATGGGGGTAGTCTTAGTGCTTGCTTCTTTCTGGCTGGTCTGCTTTAGATTTAGCTTTGGGGTCATGGGGTGGGGGGTGGTGGGAGGGGTTTCACTTTTTAGTTTTTTTTCTTCTTGTGCTACTTACATTACTGAAGCATTGGTTGTGTTCTCTTTCCCGTTATCTCTTGTTTGTTCTGTTCCTTTTCCGGGTTCGTGGGTCGGACCTATTGTCAATCCTTTTTTTTGCGGGTTGACTTTAGGGTTTATGGAGTCTACTATTAATTTTGTCTCTTGGAATACTAACGGTCTTAATAATCCAATTAAAAGGAAAAAAGTTTTTAAAGTATTCCGGAGACTTAAAGCACATGTTTTATTTTTACAAGAGACCCATGTGCGGAGGGGGGACAGACTATGTTTTTTTAAATTTTGGAAGGATCAACAGTTCCATTCAAACTCTAATGCTAAGATTCGAGGTGTCTCTATTTTTATAGACCCCTCAGTTATTTTTGTACAACATAATATTATTTCTGATCCGAATGGTAGATTTCTATTGGTTAGTGGTCTACTCTTTAATAAAAAGGTAGTTTTGGTTAACATTTATGCTCCCAACATGGACTGTCCGGAATTTTATAAATCACTATTTAATCTGTTCCCGAATTTGGATGAGTTTTCACGAATCTGGGGCGGAGATCTTAGTACTTGTTTATCTCCAGTTTTGGACCATTCGGCTCCTCTACGCACCTTACCCAATAAATCTGCAACTTTGATTAACTCATTCCTCTCTGCTTCTGGGCCGACGAACATTTGGCGTTTTTTGCATCCTCAGGAAAAAGATTTTTCTTTTTCTTCCACATGTTCACCATTCTTATTCAAGAATTGATTATTTTTCTATTGACTCACGTCTTATTTCTTCAGTGGTTAAATGTGATTATAACTCTATAACCATTTCGAATCATACTCCACTTAAGCTTTCTATTAAAATTCAGGCCAATACACAAAATAATAGACAATGGTGTTTTAATTCGCTGTTGCTTCAGGACTCGGATTTTTTTAACTTTATGAATGAACAGATTGATCTTTTTTTTACAATTAACTATACAGAAGATATTTCTATGAACATCCTTTGGGATACTTTTAAAGCTTATATTCGTGGTCAGATTATCTCGTATTCTACTGCTTTGAGGAAGAAGCTGAAGCAGGAGGAGCTGGTAATTGTGGACAAGATTAAGGAAATTGATAAGAAATATGTTACAGCTCCCTCTGAGGAGTTGTATAAACAAAGAACTGAACTTCAAATGGAACACAATTTATTACTTTCGTCCTTGATTGTAAATCAGTTAAAGAAAACAAGTAGTGAATTTTATGTACATAGTGACAAAGTTGGTAAACTGTTGGCTAATCAGCTGAAGACTAATTATACTAAATTTCAAATTAATCAGATTTATAATCAAAATGATCAACTGATACTTGATCATGCTGAGATTAATCAAGCCTTTTCTGATTTTTGTTCTTCCTTATATCAATCAGAGTCTTTACGAGACTCTAAATATATGAATGACTTTTTAGATAACGTAGATTTCCCTAAGATTTCACAGGATATATCTTCTATGCTAGATACTTCCATTACCACTGATGAGATTAAGAATGTTATTTTTTCTATGAATCCGGGGTAAGCTCCTGGCCCTGATGGGTTTACTGCGGAATTTTATAAATTTTTTGCACCTTCATTAATCCCTTGGTTATTTAGGGTTCTGGAGGCTTCATTAAAACTTGGTAAACTTCCCGAATCCTTCTATAGAGCGTCAATCTCTCTAATATTAAAGAAGGATAAAGATCCTGCTCAATGTGCATCTTATAGACCAATATCTTTATTAAATGTTGATTCTAAAATTTTTTTCTAAATTATTAGCAAACAGATTAGAAAAAGCACTTCCTTGTATTATTTCGGAAGACCAAACGGGTTTTATTAAAGGTCATTACTCTTTCTATAACATTTGCACACTGTTAAATATTGTTTACATTCCTTCACAAAACGTTCCTGAGTGCGTTATTTCTTTAGATGCTGAAAAAGCCTTTGACAGAGTAGAATGGCCTTACTTATTTAAGGTGCTTGAAATGTTTAATTTTAGCTCGAAATTTATATCCTGGATTAAATTGTTATATCATCCTCCTATGGCCTCAGTTCGTACTAACTCTTTTAGTACACCCTTTTTCCCTCTTTCTCGAGGTACTAGACAAGGTTGTCCTCTTAGGTATTTATTATTTGATATTGCATTAGAACCTCTTGCAATTGCTATTCGAGAATCTCCAAATATTATTGGGATAACTTGGGGCTTAAAGTCCCATAAAATATCACTCTATGCTGATGACTTACTTTTATATATTTCTAATCCTCAAAAATCTATCCCTGCTGCTTTAGATTTATTAGCACAATTTAGTCTCTTTTCCGGTTACAAGTTAAATCTCAGTAAGAGTGAACTTTTCCCGATTAATAAGCAACTTCCCTTGTATCATAACCTTCCGTTTAAATTGATTAATAATTATTTTTCAGATTTTGGGATTAAAATTACTTGTAAACATAAAGATCTATTTAAGACTAATTTTTTACCCTTAATTATTATATTACTCAACTTTCATTTAAATGGTCTCCATTATATTTAACTTTGATTGGTCATATTAATGCAGTTAAGATGTTTATTCTGCCAAAATTTTTATATATATTTCAGGCATTACCCATTTTTGTTCCAAAATCTTTTTTTGATAAAGTTGACTCTAAAATTTCTTCATTTATTTGGCAAAATAAAAACCCAAGACTGGGTAAAATACATTTACAGAAAGCTAAGAGAGATGGAGGTTTAGCATTACCTAACTTCAGATTCTATTATTCGGCAATTAATATTCGACACATGAAATTCTGGTTATTTGATCAAGATACACTATCCATTCCTAAATGGGTAGTATTGGAATTACAATCTGCTCAAGATTATGCACTTGGCTCTATTTTAGGTTCTTCTCTTCCTTTTGATTTGAAACACCACAAACAGGTCTGTAACCCGATAGTTAAATATACCTTACGTATTTGGTTTCAATTCAGAAAATTTTTCGATCTTAACCAATTTCGGCTAGCGATCCCTATTTTAGGTAACACATTTTTTCCTCCCTCTTCCACGGATCGTGCTTTTCAAATTTGGAAGACTAAGGGTATTTCACGGTTTTTGGATTTATTTTTAGATGGTTCCCTTATGTCTTTTGAACAATTATCTAATAAATATAGCTCACCAAGAATACATTTTTTTAGATATCTCCAAGTTAGAAATTTCCTAAGTACTATACTTTCTTCCTTTCCAATGCTCTCTCCTACATATATTTTAGATACTAAAATTAACCTTAATCCATGTCAGAAAGGTGCAACGGCTATTATTTATAACATTATTATGAAACTTAGGAAAGCTCCATTTGATAAGATTAGGTCAGATTAGGAACAGGAATTGGGTTTTATTATTTTGGCAGATGACTGGGTGCAGATTTTACAACTAGTCAATACTTCCTCTATCTGTGCTAAACATTTCCTAATTCAATTTAAAGTTGTCCATAGAGCACATATGTCCAAAAATAAATTAGCTCGTTTCTATTCTCATATTAATCCTTTTTGTGACAGATGTCAGGGGGAGATAGCCTCTTTAACTCATATGTTTTGGTCTTGTCCTACTCTGGAAACTTTTTGGACAGATATTTTTAATATTATCTCAAAGGTATTGAATATAGATATCTCTCCCCATCCTATTACTGCTCTTTGGATTACCTAAAATTTCCAGTAATCTTTCTCCTTCAGCCCGTAGAATGATTGCATTCCTTACTTTAATAGCGAAAAGATGTATTTTACAACATTGGAAAGAGACTAATGCTCCAACTACGTTTTTTTGGTTTTCACAGACGATATTATGCTTAAATTTGGAGAAAATTAGAAGTAATCTTTATGATTCTTCAGTTAAATTCGAACAGACCTGGAGATCTTTTATTCAACATTTTCATTTAACGTAATTTTTTTTCTCTCGGTCCATATTTATGTTCCCTTCTTGCTTTTCTTTAACTGTTTTTAATGGAGGTCGGGTTTGAGGACGTGATTTTAAGTTCTTTAACTCTACTTGTTTCCTAGTTAGCCCATTGCTTTGCTTTTTAGTTTAGTTGCACGGTGGGTTTTTTTTCCTCTCTTTATTGATATATATAAAAATTATTACCTTGTTATTTTAGGTTTAAATTGCACTGTTTGTATTAATTTTTTTTCTGTATTAATACTTCCTGTAATATATTATATTCTAACAGTGTATTAGTGCCTATATGGTTTACCCTTTGTGTACTTATTCAATAAAAAGATTTAAAAAGAAAGAAAGAAAGAAACACAGGTTGGGGTTAGTAAATTGTGGGAATGCTACGCTGGCGTCGGAAACATACTGAAATTTGCAGGCTTCACATCCTCAGACTGTACTAGTCGTTGGCATAATCAGCACATTTCAATGCAAGTTTGAATGTTTGTGTGACAAATAAAGCTGATCTTTCATCTCTTAAACTTCCCAGAAGTATTTGCTGAACTTCCAACGAACAAAACATACAAGGCTTACTGAAGCTTCAGTAAATAGTTCAGAGAATGGCTGCTAGGTAGGGGACCGAAACCAGGGAATGTGTCCCAACAGCAGAATGTGAGGCATTTCTGCCAGAGATCCGCACCAGCCCCTGATCAGGTGCTTCTTAAAACAGTGTTACCATGTGGAGGAAGGAACCGAGGTCGTATACATTCATGTTTGGAGCTAGATGAATGTACTTGGTCCTGAACATTGAATGGTAGGAAGAAACTTGGTCATAGATGCAGATATAGCAAATAACACAGGGGAAAAGAGGAGTTGCTTATAGTTGGAATTACATTGAATTAAAAAGCCCGAGGCTAGATTTATTCACAATGATTAAAGGATTTTGTATGGTAGAAAATTAAAAACTATAGCGTAGCAGCTAGTGTGATGCATTACAGTGCCATCGGTTGGCAATTTGGGTTCAATTCTCGCTGTTGTCTGTAAGGAGTTTGTACGTTCTCTCTGTAATCACATGGGTTTCCCCTGGTGCTCTGGTTTCCTCCCACATTCTAAAGGTGTACAGGTTCGGGTCAGTAAGTTGTGGGCATAGTATGTTGGTGCTGGAAGTATGGTGACACTTGTGGGCTGCCCCCAGGACATTCCTGACACAGCAACACAATTCACTGTATTCCTCGACGTACAGCTGACAGATAAAGATAAGACAATAGACAATAGGTGCAGAAGTAGACCATTCAGCCCTTCAAGCCTGCACCGCCATTCTGAGATCATGGCTGATCATCTACTATCAATACCCGGTTCCTGCCTTGTCCCCATAACCCTTGATTCCCCTATCCAGAAGATACCTATCTAGCTCCTTCTTGAAAGCATCCAGAGAATTGGCCTCCACTGCTTCCTGAGGCAGCGCGTTCCACACTTCCACAACTCTCTGGGAGAAGAAGTTCCTCCTCAACTCTGTCCTAAATGACCTACCCCTTATTCTTAAACCATGCCCTCTGGTACTGGACTCTCCCAGCATCTGGAACATATTTCCTGCCTCTATCTTGTCCAATCCTTTAATAATTTTATATGTCTCAGTCAGATTCCCCCTAAATCTCCTTAAATCCAGCGTGTACAAGCCCAGTCTCTCTAACCTCTCTGCGTAAGACAGTCTGGACATCCCAGGAATTAACCTAGTGAACCTACGCTGCACCTCCTCCACAGCCAGGATGTCCTTCCTTAACCCTGGAGACCAAAACTGCACACAATACTCCAGGTGTGGTCTCACTAGGGCCCTGTACAAATGCAAAAGGATTTCCTTGCTCTTGTACTCAATTCCCTTTGTAATAAAGGCCAACATTCCATTAGCCTTCTTCACTGCCTGCTGCACTTGCTCATTCACCTTCAGAGACTGATGAACAAGTACTCCTAGATCTCTTTGTATTTCACCCTTACCTAACTCCACACTGTTCAGATAATAATCGGCCTTCCTGTTCTTGCTCCCAAAGTGAATAACCTCACACTTATTCACATTAAATGCCATCTGCCAAGTTTCTGCCCACTCACCCAGCCTATCCAAGTCACCTTGAATTCTCCTAACATCCTCATCATATGTCACACTGCCACCCAGCTTAGCACCATCAGCAAACTTGCTGATGTTATTCACAATGCCTTCCTCTAAATCATTGACGTAAATCATAAACAGCTGTGGTCCCAATACCGAGCCCTGTGGCACCCCACTAGTCACCACCTGCCATTCCGAGAAACACCCATTCACTGCTACCCTTTGCTCTCTATCTGCCAACCAGTTATCTATCCATGTCAATATCCTCCCCCCAATGCCATGAGCTCTGATTTTACCCACCAATCTCCTATGTGGTACCTTATCAAATGCCTTCTGAAAGTCAAGGTACACCACATCCACTGGATCTCCCACGTCTATCTTCCTGGTTACATCCTCGAAAAACTCCAATAGATTAGTTAAGCATGATTTGCCCTTGGTAAACCTATGCTGGCTTGGCCCAATCCTATCACTGCTATCAAGATATGCTGCTATTTCATCTTTAGTAATGGATTCTAGCATCTTCCCCACTACTGATGTTAGGCTAACAGGACGATAGTTGTCTGTTTTCTCCTTCCCTCCTTTCTTAAAAAGTGGGATAACATAACCCTCGGTACGGTATAGAAAAGGAAAAGTCCAGTAGCCTATGGGAAGGTCAGGTGTGCAAGGAGAAAGCATTTTCACACCTGAAAGACCAGGGAAATTTGGAATTCCTATCCAAAAAATACGATGGCTGTTGGGTCAGTTAAAATTCTCAAGACTGATTTTTCAAATAATGCAAAAATCAAGGCTGGATAAATTAGTTATATTTCAGGTACGATTAAAGACTGAGAGAAAGCATGGGTTCTTCTCAATCCAATATACCTCCGGCAATTGTACTTGATGGTAACCTGTGCAGCTCATGTATTAGCAGAGACTGTGGACCTAAGGTGTTCCATCCCTAGTGTTAATGCGTTACAATGTGCTCCATTCCCTACTGTTAATGTCTCTCACCTTGACAAAATCACTTATTGCGTCCGCCAGACACACAGAATGGATGTAGTGTGTACCACTGGCCTAGGCTACTCTAATGGCATCTGAAAGGCCCATGGGTACTCTGGTCGGTCAGTGAAAAGCTGCTACAGCTCGGGCACCAGCGTCAGAGTTCAATCCTGGCATCCTCTGTAAGGAGTTTTATACGTCCTCCCGAAGCAATGTGTGGGTCTCCTCTAGGTGTTCCGGTTTCCTCCCACAAGCCAAAGACATACCAGCTGGTAGGTTAATTGGTCATTGTAAGTTGCCCTGTAATTAGGCTCGGGTTAAATCGGGGGTTGCTGGTGGGCCAGTTCTGCTCTGTATCCCTAAATAAAATAACCTCTACCTGGCAGAAGAGGACAATGGATGCATTGAAACCCATCTCTGAATTGCTCGCTCTCCAGACTGGCAGTGTAATTGGTCCTTTAACATCTAGATCCGGGAATTCCACGCCCAAAGGCCGTGTGGGAGCATCTTCGACAGAAGGACTGCAGTGGTTCAAGAAGTTAGGACACCAACACCTTCTCAAAGGCAGTTCAGGACAGGTCATCTATCCTTATCCTGCTGTGCCAGTGATGAAGAGGCATACACGAGTGAGATACATCAGCTGGTTGAGTGGTGTCATCAATAACACCAAGGAAATGATTGTGGTCTTCAGGAAGGGGAAGTTGAGGGAACACACACCAGTTCATATCGAGGGATCAGCAGTGGAGAGGGAGAGCAGTTTCAAGTTCCTGGGCATCAACACGTCTAAAAATCTATCCTGGGCCCAACAAAGGTACAATAGCACCTATATTTCACTCGGAGATTGAGTAGACCTTGTAGGTCACCAAAGACATACACACAGACACACACACAGTGTATGTATTTCTCATTGTAATTTAGGTTTTTTTTATGTGCTACAATGTACTGCTGCCGCAAAACAACATATTTCATGACAAATGTCAGTCATATTAAACATGATTCTGACTCCAGTTTCCAAAATTCAACAAATATAAAAACTGACAAAAAGTATGTAATTCAGAGGTCCTAACAGACAGTGTTTTAACATCACTGGATGGAATTGGATTAACTATTTAGTCATAGAATACTACAGCACAGAAACATGGCTCCTTGGCACAATGAGCCCATGGCAAACTATTATTCTGCCTAATTCCATCGACCATAGCCCCCCATACCTCTTGTTGTTCTAGAATGCAATTGCAAAGTCCAAAATTCTTCATGGCAGCAAGTTCTACTTCCTTTCTGCTAACCTACGTCGCATCTATAATCCTTGTACAGGCACTTGGCATCCCCAGAGTTAAGCTGACAAATTTAATGTGGCCAGCTGCCATTTTTGGGAACAGTGTGACAGCCACTGTACATCTCACAAAGCGATGTGTACTGTGCTGCTTGGAAAGCCCCCCCATCTCGCTGAGGTACTTACTCTGGGGCACTGCTTCACTCTCGCTGTTATGCCTGGAGCTGGTGGACTCAGAGCTGAGGCTCAGGGTGCTGGGGATGGAGGAGAGCTCGCTGTACAGTTGCTCCGTGTCATCAGGGGCCACAGGCCACGGCTGCCTGCGGCTGTGTCTGACCGAATCCCAGCTGTGCTGCTTCAGGATGTCACAGCCCTGCTTCGTCTTCGCCAGGAGACCCAACACATACAGACAAGTCCTGTGGAAAAAAGGGAGCTGAAACAATGAGCGATACTTTGATGGTTACACTCCTAAGTTAGGTCAGTATTGATGACACCTCAAATACTCTCTGGTGATCAAACTAACAGTATCAGCTATTACTGATATTACTACCATACAGATTACACTTCCGCAGGTCTACTTCCTGAGAGGATCACTACTCACCCTCTAACTGAAAGAATCTCACACGTCTGGGCCAGGACAATAATATCAGGGATCACATTCTCTTCTTGAAGAAGGTTCAATCCCCAATTTGATGATCCGATGTTCCCCTGAAATTCAAATCACATTCAGATCACAATCCTGCTGCAGATCCAAGGCCCCTGAACCAACGTGGATAACTTCATTCACCTCAACTCTGAACTGATTCCACAACCTACGGACTCACTTTCAGGGACTCTATAACTCGTGTTGCCAGTGTTATTGATTTATTATTACTTATTGTTTTGAATTCACATGGTCTGCTACCTTTTGCACATCAGTTTCTTGTCCACCTCGGTGTGTAGTTTTTGTAGATTCGATTGGGTTTCTTTGCAGCTACTGTAAACAGCCACAAGAAAATGAATCTCACGGTTGTATACGACATATATGTACTTTGATAATATATTCACTTTGAACTTTGAAAGAGAAAGGTGGCATCTAGAATTGGCCACCAGATAATTACTCCCAATACGGATGACTCTGGTCTTCGGAAAACAAACAGGTGCAAATACAAGAAAGCTTTGCTCAGATGTACATCCCCTCACATGGACTTACTGGAGAACTACTTCACAGTATGGAACATGGGACTTGGTGACTGGGGAAACATACTGAAGGAGAGGGGGAGGGGATGCTTTGTTTCTGTTTAGAGAAATGGCAGAGAACTAAAAGAACTATTATTCTTGTAGAATTCAGTATTTATTTATCTCTACACCACGGAGTAGGCACCTCTGGCCCTTCACGCTGAGCAGTCTCAGCTCACAAAGGCAATTAACCCTAATCTAATCATGGGACAATTCACAATGACCAATTAATGTCTTTGGACTGTGGGAGGAAACCAGAGGACCTGGAGAAAACCCATGGAGGATGTGTAAAAACCTTACAGAGCAGCAGCAGAAATGAACTCCAAACTCCGGAATGCCCGAACTGTAATAGCGTTGCACGAACTGCCACACTGCCATGGTGCCCCCAACCCCTCGTCAGCAACCATTAACCCAACTAGGCCCACCACATAGTTATAAGAGCAGGCCCAAGGCCGAAAACTCTGCTGCATGACCCCAGTAAGACACAGGTTACTCTTTACCTGCCTGGATGTGTGGAGCCCCAAAACCTCTCTTAGCTCAGAACCATTTATAGAACATAGAAGAGTACAGCACAGTTGTATGGTGTACAACATATGATGACCCATTGACCCACTATGTTGTGCAAGTGTTTTACACTACTCTATTATCAATCTAACCCTTCCCTCCTACATAACCCTCCATTACATTCATCCACGTGCCCACCTAAGGGCCTCGTACATCTCCCTAATTTAACTGCCTCAACCACAACCCAGCAGTGTGTTCCACTGTGTAAAAAATGTACCTCTGACATCCACCCCTACATTCTCCTCCAATCACCTTGAAGTTATGCCTTCTCGTATTATCCATTTCTGCCCTGGGAAAAGTCTCTGGCTGTCTATTCGATCTATACCTCTTATCATCTTGTACATCTCTCATCCTCCTTCACTCCAGAGAAATGGTAGTACAAGGGTAACTAGAAACAAAGTCAGTATTCTTTGCACAGAGAATGGTGTGCACATGGAACACCCTGCCAGAGGTAAAGACAGAGGCAGATACATAGGCACACGGATGATAGAAAAACAGAAGGCCATGTAGGAGGGACGGGTTAGATTGAACTTAGAGTAGGGTAAAAAGTCGGCACAACATCATGAGCCAAAATGCCTGCACTCTGCTGTGTCGTTCTGTGTTATAGATGTCACCCAGTGGGTGTCAGGGTCCCAGTTAGTGGGAAGCAGTGTGGACACCAGAGGTCCAGGTGAAGGTACGGCAGCATGGGAACTAATGACCCACTGAGCAGGGGCCTGGTGAGCGGAAGGATAGGGCAAAAGCTCAGAAACTAGAAATGATTTGTTTACAACAGGGATTCTGCAGATGCTGGAAATTCAAGCAACACACATCAAAGTTGCTGGTGAATGCAGCAGGCCAGGCAGCATCCCTAGGAAGAGGTACAGTCCACGTTTCAGGACGAGACCCTTCGTCTAGTCCTGACGAAGGGTCTCGGCCTGAAACGTCGACTGTACCTCTTTCTAGAGATGCTGCTTGGCCTGCTGCATTCACCAGCGACTTTGAAATGATTTGTTTAACTCAATTCCAAGCCCTGCCTGTATCAGTAGTATGTACAACCACAAACACTGAGGTTATAGACTTTCCAACCAGTGATATCTCTATCACTGATTTTCATTCAGGTTGGAAAGTCTATAACCTCAGTGACAGAGGTACCCACATGGAGTGTTGTCTCCCAGGTGCCAGGGTACGGGAGGTCTCTGATTGGGTGCAGAGTATTCTGAAGGGAGAGGGTGAACAGCCAGAAGTCTTGGTACAAGTTGGTACCAATGACATAGGTAGGAAAAGGGAGGAGGTCCTGAAGAGAGAATTCAGGGAGTTAGGTAGGAAGCTGAAAGGCAGGACCTCTAGGGTAGTAATCTCAGGACTGCTGCCTGTGCCACGTGCTAGTGAGTGCAAGAATAGCATGATCAGGCATATTAATGTGTGACTGAAAGACTGGTGTAGGGGGCAGGGCTTCAGATTCCTGAATCGTTGGGGCTCCTTCTGGGGGAGGAACGACCTGTACAAAAAGGATAGGTTACACCTGAACCCAAAGGGGTCCAATGTCCTAGCAGGCAGGTTTAATAGAGCTGTTAGGGAGGGATAATCTAATCTGGCAGGGGGATGGGAACTGGAGTGGTGCAGTTAAATCAGAAAGCAACAAATACTGGACTGAGAGTGTTGTATTTGAGTGCATGCAGCATAAGGAATAAAATGGATGATCTTGAAATTCAGCTACAGATTGGCAAATATGACATTGTGGCCATCTCTGAAACTTGGCTAAAGGATGACTGCCATTGGGAGTTGAACATCCAAGGATATGCAGTATATCGGAAAGATAGGTTAGCAGGCAGAGGGGGTGGTGTGGCTCTGTGTACAAGAAATAATATTAAACCATTGGAAAGGGATGACATAGGATCAGAAGGTGTAGAGTCTCTATGGGTTGAGTTAAGAAACAGCAAGGGTAAAAGGGCCCTAATGGCAGTTGTATATAAGCCTCCAAACAGCAGCTCGGATGTGGATTACAAATTACAGCAGGAGATAGAAAAGGCATATCAGAAGGGCAATGTCATGATAATCATACGGGATTTTAACATGAAAGTGGATTGGGAAAACTAGGTCAGTACTGGACCTCAAGAGAGAGAATTTGTAGAATGCCCAAGGAATGGCTTTTTAAGAACAGCTTGTTGTTGAGCCCACAAGGGGATTGGCTGTGTTAGATTGGGTTTTGTGCAATGATCCAGAGGTGATAAAAAGCTTAAGGTTAAGGAACCCTTAGGGAACAGTGATCACAATATGATCAAAAACACGAGGAAATCCGCAGATGCTGGAAATTCAAGCAATACATACAAAATGCATAAGGGTCAGGACGAAGGGTCTTGGCCCAAAACGTTGACTGTACCTCTTCCTATAGATGCTGCCTGGCCTGCTGCGTTCCACCAGCACAATATGATCGAGTTCACATTGAAATTTGAGAAGGAGAAAATAAAATCCAATGAGTCTGTATTTCAGTGGAATAAAGGAAATTACAATGGCATGAGAGGGGAACTGGCCGAAGTTGACTGGAAAGGGACATTTGCAGGAAGGACAGCAGAGCAGCAATGGCTGGAGTTTCTGTGAAAAATGAGGGAAGTGCAAGACAGATAGATTCCAAATCAGAAGAAATTTTCAAAGGGTAGGACACTACCATGGCTGACAAGTGAAGTCAGAGCCAAAGTAAAAGCAAGAGAGAGCATACAAACCCCTTGCTCTAGGGAGATGCCAATCGATATTTGGTAAATTAAAATCTCTCATCACGACAACTCTGTTATTATTACACCTTTCCAGGATCTGTTTCCCTATCTGCTCCTTGATATCCCTGTTACTATTGGGCAGCCTGTAAAAAACACCCAGTAAAGTTATTGACCCCTTCCTGTTTCTAACCTCCACCCACAGAGACTCCGTAGACAATCCCTTCGTGTCTTCCTCCTTTTCTGCAGCCGTGACACTATCTCTGATCAACAGTGCCATGCCCCCACCTCTTTTGCCTCCCTCCCTGTCCTTTCTGAAACATCTAAAACCCGGCACTTGAAGTAACCATTCCCGCCCCTGAGCTATCCAAGTCTCTGTAATGGCCACCACATCATAGCTCCAAGTACTGATCTACGCTCTAAGCTCATCCGCTTTGTTCACAACACTCCTTGCATTAAAATAGACACATCTCAAACCATCAGTCTGAGCGCATCCCTTCTCTATCACCTGCCTATCCTCCCTCACACACTGTCTACAAGCTTTCTCTATTTGTGAGCCAACCTCCTCTTCCCCAGTCTCTTCAGTTCGGTTCCCATCCCCCAACAATTCTAGTTTAAACTCTCCCCAGTAGCCTTAGCAAACCTCCCCACCAGGATATTGGTCCCCCTGGGATTCAAGTGCAACCCATCCTTTTTGTACAGGTCACACCTGCCCCAAAAGAGGTCCCAATGATCCAGAAATCTGAATCCCTGCCCCTTGCTCCAATCCCTCAGCCACACGTTTATCCTCCACCTCATTCTATTCCTATACTCACTGTCACGTGGCACAGGCAGTAATCCTGAGATTACTACCTTTGCGGTCCTGCTTCTCAATTTCCTTCCTAATTCCCTATAGTCTGTTTTCAGGACCTCTTCCCTTTTCCTACCTATGTCATTGGTCCCGCTCTGTACCACCACCTCTGGCTGCGTCCACAGAATCGCCTGTCTAACTCCCTAACTATAGTCCCCTATCACTACTGCCTTCCTCTTCCTTTCCCTACCCTTCTGAGCCACAGGATTGGACTCTGTGCCAGAGGCACGACCACTGTTACTTCCCCCAGGGAAGCTGTTCCTCCCCCAGCAGTACTCAAACAGGAGTACCTATTGTCAAGGGGTACAGCCACTGGGGTACTCTCTAGCACCCGACTCTTCCCCTTCCCTCTCCCGACTTTTACCCACTTGTCTGTCTCCTGTGGCCCTGGTGTGACCATCTGCCTATAACTCCGAGATAGATAGGTTTTTGATTAGTCAGGGCATCAAAGGGTATGGGGTGAAGGCAGGGGAGTGGGGATAACTGGAAGAATTGGATTAGCCATGATTGAATGGTGGAGTAGACTCAAGGGGCCGAATGGCCTACCTCTGCTCCTATATCTTATGGTCTTATGATCTGAACGAGTTGGCAACACATATGGAATAGTTAACGACGTTGCTCTTACCAGGGCCCAGAGTGCTGCCTTCAGCTGCTTTACACCATCCCATTTATCCAGCGCAGGTGAACGCACCACGTAACTCAAGTCCGGAACAATGCTCTGAAAATAAAACCATCGACAGTATCCAGTAAGGTTCCAGTCCCTTCAACATTCAAATTTATTTGTCACATGCAGTGAAATGTGTTGTTTGCGTAAACAACCGACACACTCCAAGGAACTGCTGGGGGCAGCCTGCAAGTGTCCCCATTCCAGCACTAATATAGCATGCCCACATTGTTCAGCAGAAAAACACACAACAAAACAACAGCATTGACAGTGTTAACGAGCGTACAGCCCACTGTTCAAACACGCCCACAGCATGAACAGCATGGGGAAAAACTCGCCGAGTCCTCTGTCTGCCTCAGACTAGACACACATTGGAAAAAACTCAAACCAGGCAGAAAACAGTTGGGAAATTAACAAAACCAAAATATTCTGGAAACACACAGCAGGTCTGGCAGCCTTTTATGGGAAGAGAAACAAAGAGTGAACATCAGAAGTGGCTTAATGACCTGTATCATTAGTCTGTTTCTCATTAATTAGAGGCTGTGATCTCTTACGGTTCCGCAAGGTAGTCATAGCCGGGGATGGGGGTGGGGGTGGGGGTGGAGGGGGGGGAAGGGCAGTGGGAATAAGCTCCCAATACCTATTAAATGCCTCAAATAGACTCTGACAACCAAGTCCAGCTCCTGGCTTTCACACGTGGCTTAGCTACTAAGCCTGGCAGAACCGTTTCTACTGACAAAGGGGCAAAGGTGGGTTACTGGCACCTTTGGGCAGATGGGGCTCGTCACCCATGGCTGGCAACTCACCTAGGAGAATGAAAACCCCTCAGCTATACCCACTCATGGGGAAGGCTTCAGGAGTAAACCCCAAGGAAAAATCTGGAACTGGAGTCCTAAAGCAGACCAATGTTGAGTTCAACGCTGACCATCAACTGCTGCAATGCTGCTGGTACCAAGCTATCAGTCTCTGTCATTCTTTTGGATTCATCAGCAGCGGGGAGAGGGGGGCCAGCTATACGGGCAACAGCTTGCTCTCCATATCGTACTGCCCTGGCTTGTGTATCACGTAAATGCAACACCCATGGTTGACTCTGACCAACGGAGGGCCTCATCTGGGCTGTGTGAAATGCTCAGAAATGATACTACTTCCATTTTTGTTTCAGATAAATGTTAAGAACACTCAAATCAGGCAAAATCTGTAAGAGGAGTAACAGACACAAGATGCTGGAGGAACTCAGGCAGTATCTGCAGAGGGGAAATCAAGAGTTGACATTTTGGGCCAAGACATGTTTTATTCCCCCCCCCCCCCAGATGTTAAGTTCATGCTCAGTTCTTCCACATTTTATAAGCGTTGCTCAAGATTTGCACCATCTGCAGAATCTCTTGTACACCTGAGTGAGGCGACAGGGTTATTGGTTCAGAGCACTTGCATGTGCCATTGTTCGCTGTTTGTAATCACTGTAACTGTAGCCACGAGGATGCATCGTATTTATCATTTTGAAAGAGTTGTACAAAGATTTTCTAACCTGGGTCTCTAGTAAATGGCAGCCTGTTTTATGATGCACCAACTGGCTGTACAGATGAACAGGTAAATAAACATAAGGCCGCTGTAACCTAGAAGTAGAAAATCAAGTTTACAATAGAGAAACGTTATGAGTTATTGCTCTACAATTCAAGCTCCATATTGAAATCTGCAGATATACAATTAGTTCTTGAATCTAGTTTTGAGAGAGGAACAGGAAAACTTGCATGTCTTATACCATATTTCAATATATTCCAATATTATAAAACAAATGATTTTAAGAGCAATTGTTGCATCATTTTGGAGACTATGATGGACACAAGTGGTTCAAGTATAAAGCTGGTGTAACATGTTCAGTGTCAAGTGACCTCACCTATTTTACTAGCTTTAATTTTTGCTCATGATACACGTCTGACACCCAGTGGCCAAAGCCTGTCACTGCACAAAACCGATCTTATAATCGAGACATAACGGGTAATGCATTGCAGAAACAGGCCCTTCAGCCCAACAAGCCTCTGCCAACCACTGAGCACCCGCCCATCTTAAACTAAACTACTATCACTTTTTAAATTCTCCCCACTTTCCCACCAACTTCTTAGAAGCTTACGTAGATTCAGCATTTCACCAAAAACTTTGATAAACCTGTATAGATAAACAGTGAATGCATCATGGCTTGGTATGGAAACAAAGCCCAGCCTGCATACAGAAAGTGATGGATACAGCCCAATCCATCGCAGGCAAATACCTCCCCACCATTGAGCACATCTACTCAGAGCACTGCCACAAAAAGGCAGCATCCACCATCAAAGAGCCAAGCCATGCTCGCTTCTTGCTCATACTATCAGACAGGCTTAGATCCGACCCCAACAGGTTCAGGAACAGTTATTATCCTACAACCATCAGGCTCCTGAACCAGTGTGGACAACTTCACTCACCACAACTCTGAACTGATTCTACAACCTACAGACTCGAGGGCTCCTTACAAATTCTCAGTTGATCTTCTTTTACACATTGGCTGTCAATCTTTGTATATGTACAGTTTCTCATAAATTCTATCGTATTTCTTTTTCCTGTTAATGCCTGAAAGAAAATGAATCTGAGGTAACTATAGTATACATACTTTGAACTAACTGTCTCCAGACTAGACTATTGACACACACTAGGGGCAAATTACAGGAGGAAAGTAACCCTGTAATCGATGTCTTTGGGGAGGAAACCAGCAGGAGAAAGTGCTAACTCCGCTGGAGGTCAGGGTTAGATGCGGTTGGCTGGAACAGTGACCACCAGCTGTGTCACCATGATTTGCCTGTGCCAGGTTTTGATCAGCCAGATGTGAACATTGAATCAAACGACAGCAAGTGATTATATAAAAAGCCTAATCCACATCCATTATATGCACTCTTTGTAGACAATGTTAGTAATTCAGAAATGAAATGGGCTCACCAAGTCAGCAAATTCCACACAAAGAAGTGCAGAGAATACAGTGGAAAACAAAGTGACAAGAGACATAAAGTGCCCACTCTATGGACAGTCAGAGACTCCCCCCTGGGGGGGGGGGGAGATAGCTAATGAGGGGAGGGTATAAAGTTAAGGTGACTGGGGGCAAGTATAGGGGGGAATGGTGTCAAAAGTAGGTTTTTGTTTTAAATCAGAGTGGTGGGTGTGTGGAGCGTCCTGCCAGGAGTGGTGATAGAGGCAGACACATTAGGGGCGTTTGAGAGATATGGATGATAGAAAAATGGAGAGCTATGTGGGAGAGAAAGGTTATATTCATCTTGGAGTTGGTTAAAAGGTTAGCACAGCATCATGAACTGAAGGATCTTAACTCTGCTGCAGTGTTCAATGTCGTATAACAAATCAAACAATTTCTTTCATATGCAACTTTCTCTTTCAAGGTAACTTATTAGTTAGATATTATAAAACAAGAACCAGAGTACTGATTAACAGTGGGTTTTGTGCAATCAAGCTCTCCCAGTCCCTTACCTGTGGTTAGTGCGGCGCACATAGTTCTCCCCATCAGCGGGTTTGCGGTATGTAGTGAGTGCCTCGTTTAGTTTTTCTTCAATCAGATCCACATATTTCAAGTTGTATTCCTGAAGATACAAAAGTTCTTTACAAAGCTGATACAATGCTCTATGTTCTATTCATCTTTGAACTATGACATGATGGGACACATGCCCAGGATCAGCATTCATCCTGATTTACTCTAATATTGGGTACTTTACCAGTGTCCCTGATCATATGGCTTTATAGGTCAAAGGAAAAGGCTAGTCTATTGAATTCTAAGTTTTCACATGGCCTTTATTTACCACAGGAGCACTGAGAGTCTGCCTGCTGTGAAACAATTCATTGTACCTTGATTACAACAGTCCTCTGTTTCCAGAACCATGAAATTCCCATTTACCAGTTGACAGATAGCTCTAATGTTGCCCCTATTTCAGTAGGTAACTTTGCATGTGGTTGCATCAAGCTGTGCATATGGCTGGGTATATAAACTCCAATATCCCTGTCCTGAGTGTTCGCACGATGGATATGGTCACATCATAGAGAGCTGCTCCACTTAGCTGCATCTACTGTCCTGGGTAGGATTCTGAACACAAATCAATCTGATTGGAAAGGTCAGGTATGGGCTGGCTCGAGGTAGCAGGGTCTGGGCCCGAGAGCGAGGGTCAAGCCAATGTTTGGCTGAATTAAGGTCAGGGTGTTGGGGCCAGAGGCAAGGGACAGGCCAGTATTCAACTTGCTGCACGGTGAGATTTACTCATCTCTGTGCTGAACTAAGGCTGTGGACTGCAACTAACAGGCTTCCTGGACTAGTTACAGTGATGACTGGCTTTGTGGCTGTGAACTTTCGCAAACTTTAGCTCTGAACGTTATTTGCTTACTTTCTGTTTGCACAAGTTGATTTTTTTTTGCACAGTGGGTGTCTAAAGGTCTTTTTTAATGGGCTCTATTGTGTTTTCTTCTGTATTGTGGCCGCCTGTAAGGGCTGTGCATGCAAGGTATCCCAGAAATATTGATGAACTGAAACAGTTTTGTATGGAAGAATGGTCTACAATGCCTCACCGTTGTGCAAGTCTGATCAGCAGCTACAGAAAATGCTTGGTGGAGGTTATTGCTGCTAATGGAGGTTCTATCAATTATTAAATACAACGATTCACATACTTTTTCCAGCCTGGAATGTGAATGACTAAACAATATGACCAATAAAGACATGAAAAGTACAACTGTTTGCAAGTGTTATTAGTTAAGGCAGACTGAGTTTGTCTATTATTGTGAATTAGATGAAGATCAGAACACATTTTATGAGTAATTAATGCAGAAAACCAGGTAATTGTAAAGGGTTCACAAATTTTTTTCTTGCAATTATATATAGTATACATACTCCAAAAACAAATGTACTTTGTTCAGGCCAACACCTCCCTCCAAGACCGAAAGGCAAAGACAACATTCAAAAATCTCGGATGCCAAGGAGAGTGAGGGATGGAAGCACATGGCAGATAGAGGGAACTGAAAGCAGCTTTTTACCATTTCAGAATACAGAAAGTCTAGGGGCCAATTAGAAACAAGATTAGGAGGACAAAGAAGGGACATTAAATATCACTGGCAGGCATGATTAAGGAAAACCTTTAGTGGAGGTGCAGGGAAAGGAGGAGGACCCGAGGGGTATGATCTGTGCATGGTGCCACAGGATAAAGGCAGCCTATATCCTGTGGCACCACACGTACATCATAACACACAGAGAAATGTGTTGTTCGCATTAACAACCTAAGGATGTGCTGGAGGCAGCAGAACACAAAAGGTCATTTGAAAAGTATGATATTGTGCAAAAGTCTCGCTAGGGTGCTTGGACCATTGCACAGTACTGTAGTAATTTTATGTCTTACATTGTACTGCTGCTGCAAAAGAAAAACTAATTTTACAATGTTAGAGTGATGATGGGGGTCTCTACAGTGGACTGAGAGTGGGGAGGGGGCAGAGAGGAGAGGGAAATCATGGTTGGGGAAAGGGGTCGGGAAGCAATAGAAAGACATTCTGTAAGGATCAGTAAACCAATTGTTTGGAATCAAATGACCTTGCCTGGTGCCGCAGGGCCGGGTGTGACTGTACCAATGCCACCCCTGCCCCTGCACTCCTTCTCTGCCAACTGTCCCACGTCCCACCCGCAGTGCTCCACCCTCGCCATTCCCAACCTCTGCTCCTGCCACATTTTCATACTCTGCTCCACATTTATTTTTATATTTTTGACATCCCAAACCTGCTCTACCATTCAGTAAGATCATGGTTGATCTTCTATATCAACACAACTTCTGTTATATCCTCATATTCCATTATTGCTCTAATACCCCCAAAAATCTATAGATCTCAGTTTGAATGTAATAACCGGACCTCCACAGCTACCTGAGCAACAGAATTCCAAATACTTACCACTCTGAAACAACTTTTCCTCACATTAGTCCTAAATAGTCTACGCTTCCTTCCTATGTGTCTCTGACGATTCGGATTGAGTACTTCACACAGAGGGCAGTGAACATGAGACAGAAACCACACCATTATTGTATTCTCTGATACATATTGTTTCTGCTGACCCACTATGCCATGCTGTACATGGTATGGAAACTGCACCATGGCAGACAGACTAGAGAAAATCTGCAGATGCTGCAAATCTGAGCAACACACACAAAATGCTGGAGGAACTCAGCAGGGACTCGGTCCAAAACGTCGACTGTACTCTTTTCCGCAGACGCTGCCTGACCTGCTGAGTTCCTCCAGCATCTTGTGTGTATTGCTGGAGGTGGACAGGAAGGCTCTACAACGAGTATTTAAAACTGCCCAAAAGTATCACCCGCACCATCCCACCTGCCATCAAGGTCAAGGATATATAAACAGAAAGGTGCCGGAAAGGGGCTACTGGCATCATGAAGGACCCCGCACACCCTGCTCATAGACTGTTTGTCCCACTCTCACCAGGAGGGAGACTATGTAGCATCCACACCAGGAACACCAGACACAAAAAAACTTTCCCCAAGCAGTAAGGCTGATCAACACCTCCACACCCCCAACCACAACTGCTCTATCATTTCCTGTCAGCCACCTTAGGTACAGACACTCACTTTATGGACATACAATCAATGTACAGTTACAAGGAAAAGTTTGTGAACCCTTTGCAATTACCTGGTTTCTCTAATTACTCATAAAATGTAGGCTGATCTTCATCGAAGTCACATTAATGGACAAACACAATTTGCCTAAACTAATAACACACAAACAATTGTACTTTTTCTCACCAATGTTGAGTACACCATTTAAACAATCACAGTCTAGGTTCAAAAAAGTATGTGAACTTCTGGGGTAATGCCTTCTACAAAAGCTATTTGGAGTCGGGTGTTCCAATCTATGAGATGGGATTGGAGGTGTGGGGTGTAGAGGTGCACTGCCCTATAAAGAAGGCACACAAGGCCTGCTCTCCTCAACAAAGATCTGTTTACGTGCACCATGCCTCAATCAAAACTACTTTCATAGGATCTTAGAAGAAGAATTGTAGAGATGCATAAAGCTGGAGAAAGCTACAAAAGAATTTCTAAAGACCTGAGTGTTCATCAGTCCACAGTAAGAGATATTGCCTACAAATGGAGGAAACTCGGTACTGTTGCTACTCTCCCTAGGAGTGGGCATCCTGCAAAGGTCACACCAAGAGCACCAATGTGCAGTGCTGAAGGAGGTAAGAAAGAACCCAACGGTACCAGCCAAAGTCGTGCAAAAATCTCTGTAGCTTGCTAAAATCTCTATGACTTGTTGAAGTCTCTGCTCATGTGTCCACTAGAAGAAAAACTCTGAACAAGAATGGTGCTCATGGAAGGACACCACAGGAGGAAACCACTGAAACAAAACAAAAACATTGCTGCATGTCTCAAGTTTGCAAAGGACCACCTGGATGTTCCACAACACTTCTGGGACAATGTTCTGTGGACAGATGAGAAAAAGTTAAACTTTTTGGCAGAAATACATTCCCCAATGTTTGGAGGAAAAAGAGCACTGCACACCAACACCAAAATCTCATCCCAACTGTGAAGCACAGTGGAAGGAGCATCATGGTTTGGGGCTGCTTTGCTGACTCAGGGCCTGGTCAGCTTGCAATTGTTGAGGGATCAATGAATTCAAGATTGTATCTAGACATTTTACAGGATAGCGGTCCATCACTGGAAGCTTAATAGAAGTTGGATGATGCAACAAGACAATGATCCGAAGCACAAGAGCAAGTCAACAACAGAATGGTTTAAAAAGAAGAAAATTTGTATTTTGGAATGGCCAAGTCAGAGTCCAGACTACCCCAATTGAGATGCTGCGGCACGAACTGATGCTGCGTTCCTGCAAGGTATCCCAGAAATATTGATGAACTGTAACAGTTTTGTATGGAAGCAAGCCTGATCAGTTAAAGAAAATGTTTGGTGGAGGTTACCGCTGCTGAAGGAGGTTCTAGCGGTTATTAAATAGAAGGTTTCACATACTTTTTCCAGCCTGGACTGAGGACGATTAAACAATGTGTTCAATAATGACATGAAAAGCACAACTGTTTGTGTGTTATCAGTTTAGGCAGACTGCGTTTGTCGATTATTATGACTTAGATGAAAATCAGACCACATTTTATGAGTAGTTATTACCGAAAATTAGGTAATACAAACAGTTCACAAACCTTTTCTTGCAACTGTCTATTATGTAAGCTATCTAATGGATTTATATTTATTATTGTGTTCTTTTTTACATTGCATCGGATCTGGAGTAACAATTACTTCATTCTCCTTTACACTTGTTTACTGGAAATTACACGAAACGATCTTGAACAAATACATGCTGCAAGTGTCAAACTGCAGTAAATTGCTTCTTTTGACTGCAGTCGCAAGACCGAAGATTTTATTGACCACCTGGTAATCAAACACCTTTGAAGAGATTTTGCCACCGCTCACCTGCTGCCATTTTTCCAGCTGTTTGGTAACATAACCCCTCTCATTCAGGTAGGAGAATCCCTTGGGGATGGACAAAAACCTGGGAAAATAAATCAAATTCTATCAGAAACCTAGTTACCAACAAAGCACAAATAATAGTACCGATCAAAAAGCGACCAGAGGATTAAACTGATTCCTGCCTAGACTAAATGTCTAGCTTTTAATTTTGTGGTAAAACCTCCTTCGTCACAAGAAAGAGGGGACGCAGGGAGGAAGGGGAGAGTGAGAAAACAGGGAAAGAGGAGCAGTAAGAGATGTGGACAGATGGCAGGAAGGAGGGAGCAAGAGGAAGCAAAAGAGACAGAGAGAGGTGGGAGAAACAATAACAGGAAGAAATAAAGAGACTGAAAAATCCACATACAGAAATGGCAGGGAGCGTTTATGGGTATGATCCCTTAGATTAGTTGTAATGTTTAGTTGACGTTTCAAATGTTTTTCATTTTGATTACTATGTCTAATAACTTATATTCTATAATTCTCAATATTTGTTTTCCCACTCACCAGTACATTTTTTAAGGGATTGAAAACTACAGAATGGGTCATAAAGGTATGCATTTACTGTTGGCTGCACTGGAATTTTCAGAAGGCATTTGATAAATTCCACCATTAAAGACTAGCTAATAAAACTGAAGTCAGTTGACTTGAGGATCCATTACAGTATGAGCCAAAATTGTTTTAGAACAGAGTGGCGATACTGTCATTTTCAGATTGGAGCTTGGTTGCAATAGTGATGAAAGCTTATAGGTGTATGATTATCTTTAGAGTAACTGGGATCATTCTTGTTGGAGTAAAGGTCTAGGGAAAACAGGTTTAAAACAATGAGTCAAGGATACAAAAACAGTAATTATGAGCTCTAATTCATTGTCTGAAACAGAATCAACTCGTGTCTTCAAAGGGGAACTTGATTGAAAAATTAGCTTTATTTGTCAGTGAAATGCATCCCTTTGCATTAACAACCAACACATTCAGAGGATGTGCCTACAAGGTGCCTGATGTTTTCTTGAACAGGTTCCATGGTGTTTCTTTGTTTTGCAACTGCCTGCGGGACGACAAATCTCAGAGTTGTATTCTGTATACATACTTTGATAATAAATGTACTTTGAAACCTTGAAAGTGTTGCCGTGCTTCCGGTGCCAACATACTAACCCACAAGTCTTTGGAATGTGGGAGGAAACTGGGGCACCCGGGGGAAATCCACACTGTCACAAGGAGAATTTACAAACTCCTTATAGACAGCGGTAGGAATCGGATCACGATCACTGGCAATATAAAGTGTTACACCAACCACTACGCTACCGTATCACCCTGAAGGATAGCACTGGAGGAGTGCAATTTGCAGGGGAAGGGAGCTGATGGATTTCTTGTACCTGAACTTCACTGAGTTGAAGAGCCTTCTCCTGTGCTGACATTTCTGAGTTTAACATGACAGGGAGAAGCTGCGTCAGATTGGACTTATTTCTAAGATTGTTAGACGTGCAGCCAGTGGAAACTGGAACATTGAACAACCACACTCACCGGAGGAGTAACAGCAATCCTTTGTCTCCAAGGTGGGTTAAAGCTGGCTTCAACTGGATCAGTGCATGTAGGTTAGCCTGGAGAATGAGAAAGAAAGTTTCAAATGGATCATTGGTAAGAATGTCCTCATATTTCAGCTCAATCGCTAGCTTCCAGCTCACCTGGATTTGACCACAATATTGACTGACACTCCAGTCCTGATTATGAGCGGTTAAAGAAATGTCCATACAGCCTGAAATGATGGTGACCAAGATGGCAATGACATGTTCTTTTTGCAATGACAGGCAATGTTTCATGTGCAGAGGAGTGTGCAACTGGAAGCCAGATGCGAACTCTCCAACAAAGGATGCATCTCTGCCAATGCATCACTCTGTTTGCAATGCGTGCACTTTGAAATCTACGGTCAAGTGCAGCAGTGCTTGAACCACAACAGTTAAGACTAAAATTTCACCAAGACTATTAGACAAAGGAGCAGAATCAGGCCATTTGGCCCATCAAGTCCACTCTGTTATTCAATCATGGCTGATTTAGTATCCCTCTCAACCCCATTCTCCTGCCTTCTCTCCATAACCTCTGACACCCTGACTAATCAAGAATCTATCAACCACCGCTTTACATACATCCAATGACTTGGCCTCCACAGACATCTGTGGCAATGAATTCCAGATTCACTTCCTTCTGGCTAAAGAAATTCCACCTCCCCGTGTTCTAAAGGGAACATCCTTGTATTCTGAGACTTTGCTCTCGGGTCCTAGACTCCCCGACTATTGGAAACACCCTCTCCACATCCACTCTAACTAGGCCCTTCAATATTCGACAGACAATCTAATCCCAGGAGTAGCTTTGCAATGATAAACATTGTAAACATTTAGAACAGTTAAAAGAAACGTTTAAAATTTATCTCCCTTCCCCCCCCACCTTGGTAATTGGAGTCACCTACTTTAACCCTAATATCCCAACCATCTAAAATGACAAGGAGCAGTTTCAGGTGACTGCTGTCTTTTAAATCAGTGTAGATCAAACGTGCGACTGCTGTAAACGAGCTTGAAGACAGGGTCATGGTTTAAATACTTAGGAACGCCCGTCACAAATTGCCAGCAAACTTGTATTGAAGTCAAAAGTCAAGTCAGGTTTTTACAGGAACAACTAGTTTAGTTTAAAGGAAAACAAAATAATTGTTACTTTGGATCCAATGCAGCATATAAAAAACAATAAAAATACCATAAACATATACATACAAAATGTATATTGTATTTCCAAAAAATAGTGCACAGGTGTGCCTGTACATAACGTGACTGACAGGAAATGATAAAGCAGTGATGGTTGGGGATGTGGAGTGGGGTTGGGTTAGTGGGTGGAGGTGTTGATCAGCCCTACTGCTTGGGGAAAGTAACTGTTTTTGAGTCTGGTGGTCCTGGTGTGGATGCTACGTAGCCTCCTGCCTGATGGGAGTGGGACAGACAGCCCATGAGTAGGGTGGGTGGGATCCTTCATGATACTACTGGATCTTTCTGTATATACTGTACGGCCTTGATAGTGGGTAGGCTGGTGCCAGTGATGCAACGGACAGTCCAGACTGATCATCGAGCAGAGGTGCCGGAAATTGTTCTCAACACCGCTCCCCAGTCCCACCAGTTCAAGGTCCCAAATGCCAATTCCAATATCCCTCATTACATCATTCCGGATGGACATGCAAGTGATGAAGTCTGGGAATCTTGTAAGCAAAGTGAATTAAATCCTGAGATTAAGTATTTATCTTTATTTAGAGATGCAGTCTAGTAATACTGCCAGCAACCCACCTACTTAACCCCAGCCTATTCACAGGATAATTTATAATGACCAATTAACCCACTAACCAGTACATCTTTGGACCGTGGGAGGAAACTGGAGCCCTGGAGGAAACCCACACGGTCACGGGGAGAACGTTTAGTGCCAGAATTGAACCCCGAACTCCAAGATGTAATAGGGTTCCACTTACTGCCACGTTGCCGTGACACCCAAGTAAAATAACCTTAAGAGAATATCACACAAAGTGTATTAAACATTCATTTCTACATTCAATTCTATGCCTCACCTTGTCCTCACATGCCTCATCCAGGATATCAAGTGCTTCGGAAGAAATAGTTTTATTTTTATCGTGCAGCTGCGTCACGAGTAACTCAATGCCCCAGTTGCTGAAGAACTCCACGTTGGCCCGTAGTAAGACACGCAAGTGTTTTGTTGCATACAACCTGCAGTTCTAAAATTGACAGCAGTCAAACCAGTGATGGTGAGGCACAGGAAGTGTCTCTGATACAACCTAGTCTATTCCTCTCACAAATTAAAGCAAAAGTAGCAGAAGTCTTGCTGATCTCACTACAATCAGTTTTTGCATAGGATAAGTTTTCAAAGCTACACCAGAAACACAGAATTAAAAACTTAAATCCTTCTATTAAAAGGTGGATGAGCTTAGAGCATGGATTGATACCTGGAAATATGATGATGTAGCTATTAGTGAAACGTGGTTGCAGGAGGGGTGTGATTGGCAACTAAATATTCCTGGATTTCATTGCTTCAGGTGTGATAGAATTGGAGGGACAAGAGAGGGAGGTGTTGCATTGCTTGTCAGAGAAAATATTACAGCGGTGCTCTGGCAGGATAGATTAGAGGTCTTGTCTAGGGAGGCTATTTGGGTGGAATTGAGGAATGGGAAAGGTGTAGTAACACTTATAGGGGTGTATATTAGACCACCTAATGGGGAGCGAGAAGTGGAGGAGCAAATTTGTAAGGAGATAGCAGATATTTGTAGTAAGCACAAGTTTGTGATTGTGGGAGATTTTAATTTTCCACACGTAGACTGGGAAGCCCATACTGTAAAAGGGCTGGATGGTTTGGAGTTTGTAAAATGTGTGCAGGATAGTTTTTTGCAGCAATACACAGAGGTACCAACTAGAGAAGGGGCAGTGTTGGATCTCCTGTTAGGGAATGAGATAGGTCAGGTGACGGAGATATGTGTTGGGGAGCACTTCAGGTCCAGTGATCACAATGCCATTAGTTTCAATATAATTATGGAGAAGGATAGGTCTGGACCCAGGGTTGAGATTTTTGATTGGAGAAAGGCTAACTTTGAGGAGATGCGAAAGGATTTAGAAGGAGTGGATTGGGACAAATTGTTTTATGCAAAGGATGTAATGGAGAAATGGAGGTCATTTAAAGGTGAAATTTTGAGGGTACAGAGTCTTTATGTTCCTGTTAGGTTGAAAAGAAAGGCTAAAACTTTGAGAGAGCCATGGTTTTCCAGGGATATTGGAAACTTGGTTCGGAAAAAGAGAGATATCTACAATAAATATAGGCAGCATGGAGTAAATGAGGTGCTCGAGGAATATAAAGAATAAAAAGAATCTTAAGAAAGAAATTAGAAAAGCTAAAAGAAGATACGAGGTTGTTTTGGCAAGTAAGGTGAAAATAAATCCAAAGAGTTTCCACAGTTATATTAATAGCAAAAGGGTAGTGAGGGATAAAATTGGTCCCTTAGAGAATCAGAGTGGACAGCTATGTGTGGAACCAAAAGAGATGGGGGAGATTTTGAACAATTTCTTTTCTTCGATATTCACTAAGGAGAAGGATATTGAATTGTGTAAAGTAAAGGAAACAGGTAGGGAAGTTATGGAAACTATGATGATTAAAGAAGAGGAAGTATTGGCGCTTTTAAGGAATATAAAAGTAGATAAGTCTCCAGGTGTTGACAGGATATTCCCTAGGACGTTGAGGGAAATTAGTGTAGAAATAGCAGGGGCTCTGACAGAAATATTTCAAATGTCATTAGAAACAGAGATGGTGCCAGAGGATTGGCGTATTGCTCATGTTGTTCCATTGTTTAAAAAGGGTTCTAAGAGTAAACCTAGCAATTATCGGCTTGTGGATTTGATGTCGGTGGTGGGTAAATTGATGGAAAGTATTCTTAGAGATGGTATATATAATCATCTGGATAGACAGGGTCTGATTAGGAACAGTCAACATGGATTTGTGCGTGGAAGGACATGTTTGACAAATCTTACTGAATTTTTTGAAGGGGTTACCAGGAAAGTTGACGAGGGTAAAGTGGTGGATGTTGTCTATATGGACTTCAGTAAGGCCTTTGGCAAGGTTCCACACGGAAGGTTAGTTAAGAAGGTTCAACCATTAGGTATTAATACTGAGGTAGTAAAATGGATTCAGCAGTGGCTAGATGGGAGACACCAGAGAGTGGTGGTGGATAACTGTTTGTCAGATTGGAGGCCGGTGACTAATGGTGTGCTTCAGGGATCTATACTGGGTCCAATGTTGTTTGTTATATACATTTATGATCTGGATGATGGGGTGGTAAATTGGATTAGTAAGTATGCAGATGATACTAAGATAGGTGGCGTTGTGGATAATGAGGTAGGTTTTCAAAGCTTGCAGAGAGATTTAGGCCAGTTCGAAGAGTGGGCTGAAAGATGGCAGATAGAGTTTAACGCTGATAAATGTGAGGTGCTACATTTTGGTAGGACTAATCAAAATAGGACATACATGGTAAATGGTAGGGCATTAAAGAATGCAGTAGAACAGAGGGACCTAGGAATAATGGTGCATAGTTCCCTGACGGTGGAGTCTCATGTGGATAGGGTGGTGAAGAAAGCTTTTGGTACGCTGGCCTTTATAAATCAGAGCATTGAGTATAGGAGTTGGGATGTAATGTTAATATTGTACAAGGTATTGGTGAGACCATATTTGGAGTATTGTGTACAGTTCTGGTCACCGAATTATAGGAAAGATGTCAACAAAATAGAGAGAGTACAGAGAAGATTTACTAGAATGTTACCTGGATTTCAGCACCTAAGTTACAGAGAAAGGTTGAACAAGTTGGGTCTTTATTCTTTGGAGCGTAGAAGGCTGAGGGGGGCTTAATAGAGGTGTTTTAAAATTATGAGGGGGATAGATAGAGTTGACGTGGATAGGCTTTTTCCATTGAGAGTGGGGGAGATTCAAACAAGAGGACATGAGTTGAGAGTTAATGGGCAAAAGTTTAGGGGTAACATGAGGGAGAACTTCTTTACTCAGAGGGTGGTAGCTGTGTGGAACGAGCTTCCAGCTGCAGTGGTTGAGGCAGGCTCAATGTTGTCACTTGAAGTTAAATTGGATAGATATATGGACAGGAAAGGAATGGAGGGTTATGGGCTGAGTGCAGGTCGGTGGGACTAGGTGAGAGTAAGCGTTCGGCATGGACTAGAAGGGCCGAGATGGCCTATTTCCGCGCTGTAATTGTTATCTGGTTATTTAAACAACTAATTTTTAAGATGCAATCATTACTGTCAGAATTTGCCTTGAAGTCAAGTGTACAGGACCAACTAGTAATGAGAGATTGCAGAAGCTGGAATCTGGAACAATATTCAAATTGCTGGAGAAACTCAGCAAGTCAGACAGCATCTATGAAGGGAAATGGACAATCGACATTTTGGATTGAGACACTTCATCAGGACTGAAAGATAGAGGGGAGATAGACAGCATTAAAAGATGGAGGAAAGGGACAAAATCAAAAGCTGGCAGGTGATAGATGCATCTGAGTAAGTGGGGTGAGGGCAATAGGCAACGGGGGAAGGGGAAGGTGCGAATAATGTCAGAAGCTGCAAGTGATAGGTGGAAGGGACAAGAGACTGAAATTAATGGAATCTGATAGGAAAGGTTGGCCATGAAATAAAGGGAGGGAAGCAGGGAGGGAAACCAGTGGGAGGAAGGTGTGGGTGATGGGCAGATGGAGAGGGTTGGGGACAGGAAAGGTTAGTAATGGGGGTCAGTTGGATCAGAAGGAGAGAGAAAACGGGCAGAGGGTGAGCGTTCAATGGAAATATTTGAATTTGATGTTCATGCCGCCAGGTTGGAGATGACCCAGACAAAATAGGAAGGGCTGTTCCTCTAATTTGCATTTAACCTCAACTACCTTTCATTAATTAGTCTGTTTACCCTGACTCTTCATGCTTTCTACAACTAACAGAATTATGATGTATTCCCCACTGCCTTCCTTTCCACTTGTTCACATTCATTCCCTGAAACCAAGTTAGGTACCATGGCTCTCTCAGGGTTGAAATATCTAATACCAGATGGTATGCATTCAAGGTGAGAGGACACAATTTCAAAAGGGATGTGAGGGCAAGTCCTTTTTACACCAGAAGTGCTGGGTGCCTGGTATGGTGGTAAGGGTTAAGAGATGTTTAGATGGACACGTGGATGTGAGGAAAATGGATAAGCAGAGGGAAATAGTTAGGTTGCCATTTGATTATTAATTTAATTGGATTGGTACAACATTGTGGGCCGAAAGGCCTGTTCCCATGATATACTGCTCTATGTTCTATCGCGTAGGGTTGCTACACGAACAAAGTTTTCTCTCAGGAATATATTTTCCAGATTTTTATTCCTTCTACAGACTTCAGTGAAGTGACAGATAAAATTAAGCAGCGCTTCAGGAATCTGCTTGAATTTTCTCAAGTGGTGATTCCATCCAAAATAAAACTCACCTGACCACCTCAGGGCAAATCAGAAAAATATAAAAATTGAAATATCTGCCTTGGTCACTATGGCATTTAGTTCCACAGGTCACTCTAAAGAGTGATCCAGCTTCCTTCAGCAACATACACAATTCTGGAGGAATTCACTGGGTCAGGCAGCATCAATTGAGAGAAAAAAACAGCCAAATATCAACTATCCAACTCCTTTCACAGAAGCTATCTGTCCAGTTGAGTTCCTCCAGCTTTGTGTGTGCTGCTTCAGATTTTCAGCCTCTGCAGCCTGTAATGTCCCCAGCATTCTTCAATGTCACAATGCCAATTGAAGCACATTTAAAATGATATTCCTTATCATTTAAGGAAGGAATATACTTTTTATTATTATTTGGGACAATTTACCAATTAACCTTCTAATCAGTATATTTTTCGACTATGAGAGGAAACTGATGCACCCAGAGAAAGCTAGCCATCAGGGAGAACGTACAAAATCTTTACAGACCGCACCGGAATTGAACTCTGAACTCCGACATCCCGAGCTGCAATAGCGTCATGTTAATTGTTATGCTTCCATGGCACCATGACCAAGATCTTCAAATTTATTTTTAACAGAACAAAGTCAAACTCAGGCTGAATAGTCTAAGCTTGGAATGATAATTTGAGGCATAACTGGAGTACGTATGCATGCAAACTATATTTTCCCGCACTCAGCATAAACACTCAGCCTGACTTGGATTTCAAACCTCCAAGTGATTGTGATTTTAATACTCAGTCAATTTGCACAAAAGATTAACAACTCAATAAAAGACACCAGGCCACTAATTTCATGAGTACTTACATCTGTGGCTGACGAAAGGATTTTGGACAGGATAACCCTGGACAAGCCATCACGGCTGTAGTCTAAGGTGGAGACTGTTAGCTTTAGCACATGGTCGTAATTCTTCAGAGAACAGAGGCTCAGTAAACTGCAGAGAGGAGAAGAGATTAAATTTATGACAATCTGCAGGCACAACATTCAGTTCTACTCTTTGCACCACTCCACACTCCTTAACAGCACTTTCAACTACGACTTCAATTACCAGTCATTTAATCTTGCTTCAGTTCCTGCCTCTTCTGCTGCAGCAGAAATGACAGATCCCCTAGCAGTTTACAGCATAGTGTACTAAGAGGTCTTTGTGCATAGTTTTTGACCTTAGACACTTTTGCAGATCCCAGAACAGCCATGTCAACTGGCAAGCATAATGTGGAGAGGATGTTTCCTATAATGGGGGAGTCTCGGACCAGAGGGCACAGCCTCAGAATAGAAGGATGTCTCTTTAGAACAGAGATGAAGAGGAATTTCTTCAGCCAGAGGGGAGGAGAATCTGCGGAATTCATTGCCACAGATACTGTTGAGGCCAAGTTATTAGGTATTTTTACAGCAGAAGTTGATAGGTTCTCAATTAGTAAGGGCATCAAAGGTTACCGGGCAAAGGCAGAAGAATGGGGTCCAGAGGGATAATAAATCAGCCACGATGGAATGCTGGAGCAGATTCAACGAGCCGAATGGCCTAATTCTGCTCCTATGGCTTATGGACTCATCACCCCATTGTTCAAGGAAGAGAGAAAACAAATTACAGGCTAAAAAATGCTGATCTGGGATAATCAGATTATAATCAAGTACTCTTGGCACTCCTTTAGAAAAGGAAACAGAACGATGAGAGCTGTAAGATTTTTTTTTGTATTGAGCAGAGCAGGGAAGGAGCAAGTTGCAATTTGGGGCATGAAAAAGCATTCAAAAAGGTGTTCTAGAGGAAGATAAGGAGAATTCATGGGATTAGGCATGGTAGTTTAACTTGTATTTACATTCAGTGAATGGAAAGGTAACAGCATGTGGAAAAACTGCAGATCACTGGGGACCTGAGTCTATTCCACAATCTATTCCAGCTGCTACCATCCGGAAAGCGGCATCACAGCATAAAAGCCAGAACCAACAGGCTCCGGGACAGCTTCTTCCACCAGGACATCACGCTGATTTGAGTGTACTCTACTTGAGTGTACAGAGAAGATTTACTTGAATGTTACCTGGGTTTCATCTCCTATATTACAGAGAAAGGTTGAACAAGTTGGGTCTTTATTCTTTGGAGCGTAGGAGGTTGAGGGGGGACTTGATAGAGGTATTTAAAATTATGAGGGGGATAGATAGAGTTGATGTGGATAGGCTTTTTCCATTGAGAGTGGGGAAGATTCAAACAAGAGGACATGAGTTGAGAGTTAAAGGGCAAAAGTTTAGGGGTGACATGAGGGGGAACTTCTTTACTCAGAGAGTGGTAGCTGTGTGGAACGAGCTTCCAGCAGAAGTGGTTGAGGCAGGTTCGATGTTGTCGTTTAAAGTTAAATTGGATAGATATATGGACAGGAAATGAATAGAGGATTATGGGCTGAGTGCAGGTCGGTGGGACTAGGTGAGAGAAAGAGTTCAGCACGGACTAGAAGGGCCGAGATGGCCTGTTTCCGTGCTGTAATTGTTATATGATTATATTACATTGGCTATCCTATTTTATTATTAATAACTATGATTGCACATTGCAATCATGTAAAGATTTTTACTCCACATGTATGTGAAGGATGTAAGAAATAAAGTCAATTCAATTCAATTATACTAGCATGAGACATTAACAATCTACACCCTAGGCCATTTTATTATGTATACCTGCTCCTTAATGCAGATATCTAATCAGTCAATCATGTGGCAGCAACTCAATACATTAAAGCATGCAGACATGGTAAAGAGGTTCAGAATGGGGAAGAAACATGATCTAAGAGACTTCTGGTACCAGACAGGGTGGTGTGAGTATCCCAGGAGCTGCTGATCTCCTGGGATTTTCAAGCACAGAGTTTACAGAAAATGGTGCAAAAAATAAAAACACATAGCAACAATTCTGTGGCAAAAAATCCCTGTTAATGAGAGAGGTCATCAGAGAATGGCCAGACTGGTTCAAGCTGACTGGAAGGCAACAGTAAGTCAAATAAGGAGTCATGAGGTTGCTTAAGAATCTATGAGTCCGTGGTATCGCAGGTTGAATCTGTGGTAAGGCTGGCAAATACGATGTTAGCATTCATTTCGAGAGAACTAGAATATAAAAACAAAGATGTAATGTTGAGACTTTATAAAGCATTGTTCACTTACAAGGTTTTTTTGGAATTACTACCCTAAAGGACCAAAGTTGTACAGCACAGAAACGTCCTTTGGTACAACGCCGTCTACACCATCTAAACTTTGCCTCCATTCTATGCTTTCTTCTATGCTTTCCCAAGTTAACTGCCTATCTCACAGCTGCTGGGAGTGAGTTCCTTTTGCCAAGACCCCACTCAACTTTCACAAAATGCCCGAGGAACTCAGGTCAGGCAGCATCTAATAAATGGCCAGCATTTTGGGCCTAGACCCTGCATCTGGATTTGAAAGGAAGAGGACGGCCCTCTTCCCTTTCCTATCCTGGTGAAGGGTCTCAGCCCAAAACATCAACAATTCATTCCTCTGCAACAATGCTGCTTGACCTCCTCAAGAATTCCAGCAACAGCAGAAGCTCACATGTCCCCACCTGTGCTATAAGACCATAAGACAAAGGAGCAGGAGTCAGCCATTCGGACCATCCAGTCTGCTCCGCTATTTTATCATCAGCTGATCCATTCTCCCATTTAGTCCCACTCCCCTGCATTCTCACCATAACCTTTGATGCCCTGGCTACTCAGATACCTATCAATCTCTGCCTTAAATACACCCAATGACTTGGCCTCCACTGCTGCCTGTGGCAACAAATTCCATAGATTCACCACCCTCTGACTAAAAAAATTTCTTCGCATTTCTGTTCTGAATGGGCGCCCTTCAATCCTTAAGTCATGCCCTCTAGTACTAGACTCCTCCATCGTGGGAAACAATTTTGCCACATCCACTCTGTCCATGCCTTTCAACATTTGAAATGTTTCAGGAGAAATTTATCTCCTGCGGTGAGCCTGTAGATTGTACATACTGCATCTCCGAAAAGGTATCCCTAATGACTATATTGGGAGATCAACAGTTTCTTTTACGGGGATACAGCTAGAACCTGGGAAAATATGTTTTGGAAAATACCTGGGAAGAAAGATGGTAGAAGTCAAAGAAAGTTGAAAAGCAGCAGGAGAAACCCACTACACTCATGGAGGAAGAGAGAGGAACCAAATACTGATACAAACATATGAAATCCCTGGTAGCACACTTCCAATAAAAGCACCGACTGGAATCTGGTCAATACTCACAAGAACAGATCGCATTGTGCGTGACGTCATGCAGTACTACAGCACTGAGACAGGCCCTTCAGCCCATCTAGACTCTGCCAAACTATTAATCTGCCTAGCCCCATCGTCCTGTACCCGAACCTAACACTTCATATCCCTCCCATCCATGTGCCTATCCAAATTTCTCTTAAATATTAAAATCGACCCCACGCCCACCACTTGTGCTGGCAGCTCATTCCACACTCACCACCTTCTGAGTGAAGAAATTTTCCCTCCTGTTCCCTCGAACTTTCCACCTTTCACCCTGAATCCGCGAACTCTACTTCCCATCTCACCCCTCAGTGAAAAAAAGCCTGCTTGTATTTACCCCATCCATACCCCTCATAACACTGTATACCTCTAATCTTCCCTCATTTATCAACCCTCCAGGGAATGAAGTCCAAACCTATTTAATCTTTCCCTGTACCTCAGGTCCTCAAGTCCTGGCAACCTCCGTGTAAATTATTTCTGTACGCTTTCGATCTTATAGACATCTTTCCTGCAGGTAGGTGACCAAACCTGCACACAATACTCCATGGTTAGGCCTTACATAACTTCAACATAATATCCCAACTCCTGTATTCTATGCCAAATTTTTTGAATTTATATACTCTTAATTTGTTTTAAGGTTAACATTTCAGAGGCATTTCCTTCCTGATTTGAAGGAGTTTGACATTAGCATTTTATTCATGTGTAATTAGTAGCGTCACCTCCAATGGGTCTTACCACTGAAACATACTGCACTTCTCCAGCAACTTGACTCCGTGTGGGTGAGCGGACAGCGTACCAATAAGCAAGAAGTAGTGTTGGCTGAGGGTGTTGAGTAAGCCATTGTTCTGCAGGCTCCGCTCAGGTTTAAGACCGGAGGATGAGGACAGCCACTGCACTATGTCCTTCACCAATTCCTCCAGATACATCTGACCATCCTATGAACATACAACAAAATGTGGAGTTATGTCCTTCTGAAACAGTAAACTGCAGAAATTTACACTGCCAGCCACACCACCCTTTATTTTGTTTATTCAGAGATAAAGCATCACCCAGCAATCCACCCAGCTCTAGCCTAATCACAAGACAATATACAATGAATCTACTAACGGTGTGCCTTTGGACTGTAGGAGGAAATCGGGGCAGCTGCAGAAAACCCACCAGGATATGGGAAGAACATACAAACTTCCTAGGAGGCCAGCAGAACTGAATTCCAAACTCTGATGCCCCAAGGTGTAATAGTGGCATGCTAACCGCTAACCTCTCCTCCCTTTCCTTCTTTGTGCAGTCACTTGCTACTTTAGAAAACGTGGTGACCCTTGCGGGCTGCCCCCAGCACATCCCTAGGCTGTGTTGGTTATTGCTGTATTTCACTGTCTGCCTTGATGTAAGTGACAAATAAAGCTCAACTTTATCTTACCACACTCTCTTGATGCACAGAATTAACAAGTACATGTGTTGGAGGTGTCTCAGTACAGTAGTTAGCACAATCAAAGACCCTCCCCACCTGGTGGTACGTGCCATTGTGGCTTTTATATCTTCTGCCCAGTGGGAGGGGGCAGAAATGAAAAAATATTCTCGCTTCTCCCCTTTCACCTTGGGAAAAAGATACAAAAGCCTGAAAGCTTTACCAACAGGCTCAAGGACAGCTTCGACACCACTGTAATAAGATGACTGAACGGTCCCCTAGTATAATCAGATGGATTCTTGACCACACAGCCTACCATGTAATGGTTTTGCACCTCACTGTCTACCTGCACTGCATCTTCTCTGTAATTGTAACACTTCATTCTGCATCCTGTTATTGTTTTATTACCTTGTTCTACTTCAATGCACTGTTGTAACAAAGTGAGCTATGTTGACGGTATACTAGGCAAGTTTCTCACTGGTTAATTGCTGCTGGTGTAGCAAACTCACCTCAGTGGACTCCAGCAGAAACTCGATGAACTGGCAGCCTACAATGGTCAGCTGCTTTCCCATGGTGTGATCCAGCTCCATGCTGGCGTACAACTTACTACTGGGTTTGTAAAAGTACAGCAGTCTGCGCACAAACCTAACCCAGGAGCAAATGAGGAAGTTTGTTATGAAAAATACCAGGAGACAGAAGGGGATAAAAGAATGACAAAGACATGCAGAGAGACCCACTGAGCAGATGATAAAGAGGAAATGTGTTTGTTTTATATATACACAGGGTATGAACTCCTCTGACAATGGCAGCCATTGCCCCTCAACTAAGGAAGCAACTTGGAGTTGACCATATCTGTGTGTCAGGTATACCGGCAGCCTCATACGAGGTAAAGTCTGCAGATTCACTTTCCTGAAGAACATTAGTGCTCAGACAGGCTCACACAATCAGATTATCGTGTGACATGTTTCGTGGTAGCAATACGGTGCGGACGATCCAGTAGCTTTACTATTATTACACCGAGGTGGTGTGGCCCAATGGGGGTCTTGGTTGGGTTGGGGGCTGCCTCCAGCAGTCACTCTGTGGAAGACAAACTGGACTGCGTTTGTCTGCAGCTGCACTAGCATGTGATGGGGCGCACACTTGTTCTGTGGAACCCTGGCTCCAGGACAATCATCCCACGCACCATCAAGTGGCCATTTTATGTTCTGGGTAAGGGTGATCATCTATAACCCACCTGTCCTCCCCATTTCATTGAGCGACACCGCTGTACTCACCTGTGCAACTGTTCATCTTTGTAATTTCGCAGGTTTACATTGGGCCACTGCAAGAAAGAATTCAAACTCTATGGTATTTACTTAATAAAAACATGAGTTACAACAAAAAAAAAGGTTAAGACAATTAGTTCTAGCACTGCATCCACCTCTGACACTTGGGTTTCAAATGTCACTTCTATTGTGTTCACATGAAAGTTTGTTGCATTATCCAACCCACATACATGATCAAAATCCAACTGGAAGAGGAACCCAACAGGCTGAGCAGCACTGATGGAGGCAAAGGGATGGCCAGAGTTCTGGATCATAACGGGACTGAGAGTGTAAAGGGGAGATGGATGAGTGAGATGGGCTGGTAGTTACTAGGTGGAAATTGAGGTGGAGGGTGGGGGGGGGTCAGGGAGATGATGGGTAGCTGCAGACAGGTGAGGGAGGGGAGGACGAATGCAGGGGCAGCAGTTTGCCTTTGGCTCCAGATTGCAGTATCTCTTTTACCTCCGAATGCACCCACATGGTAATCATTTATTTAACGGTACAGCACAGAATAGGCCCTTCCAGCCCAGTGAGCCGTGCCACACAGCAACCCATTGATTTAACACCAGCCTAATCACAGGATAATTTACAATGACTAAATAACCTACGAACCTATATTTTCTTGGACTGTGGGAGGAAACCAGAGCGCCTAGAGGAACCCATGTGCTCACAGGAAGAATGTACAAACTTTCTTAGAAGACGCAGGAATTGCACTTTGAAGTTCTGTGCCCCAAGGCATAATTGTGTCACACTCAACTGCTACACTACCGCAGTGCCCACAAGTCCATGTAAAATCACAAACTAGCTGGGTGCTAGATAGAAGTACCTGAATTATCTCCACACATTTTCTAAACCTTACATTGTCAGCAGGCATCACAATCCCAGGAAAGAATCACAACTCAGCAAACCTGAAGATCTGTTATAGTTCAGAGCTGGGGTATTAAGATGCCCCATCCTGCCAGTTTGCATGTCTCAATCTGGGTTGGGCCTGGAGCCTTTGAGTAATGTCATTGTGATTTCTAACAGTGGTATTCTTCACTTGGCTGAATTTATGATGAATTGGAGAGATCTATGGCATATCTAACATTTGATATTCTACCTTGGGTATAGAAGCATAAGACAGGAGCAGAATTAGGCTATTTGGCCCATCGAGTCTGCTGTGCCATTCCATCATGGCCGATTTATTATCCCTCTCAACTCCATTCCCCTGCCTTCTCCTCATAACCTTTTATTAATCAAGAACTCATCAACCTCTTCTTTGAATACACCCAATAGACTCGGCCTCCACAGCTGTCTGTGACAATGAACTCCACCGATTCACCACCCCATGGCTAAAGAAATTACTCCTCATCCCTGCTCCAAATGGACTTCCCTCCATTTTGAGCCTGTGTCCTCTCCCCCACTATAAGAAACATCCTTTCAACATCCACTTTATCTAGGCGTTTCATTATTCAAAAGGTTTCAAGAGAACCCCATCCCCATTTTTCTAAACTCCAGCGAGTACAGGCCCAGAGCCATCAAATGCTCCTCATGCATTAACCCTTTCATTCATTTGATTATTGTATGTTTGATGACAGAGTACAGTGCAGGTTACTTTGCATTCAAGAACCTTCAATTGAAACTAGAGCATAAAATATTCAAGATGACTTCACAGTAATTATTCTAAAAATAAATATATAATGCTCAAGCTCCAGTGACAATTTGGCAATTCTACCTTAAGAATGGTTGAGATCAGATTCCAGTTCCATCGCAGATTGTCCTTGTTATTGAGGACATCGCTGTCACGCAGGTTCTGCATCATTGCCTCCTCTGTGTCCTAGAAAATAATTTGACAAGAACAGATATGCATCAGGCAATGCAGTAACATACTGACAATGATCTTGTGAAAATATACAAGGACTTTTTAAAAATTGGAAAATTGTTCAGCTTCAAAGTTTAGAACTCAAAATGCTGACATGAACAACAGGAGTCTCTTCATTAGGACTTCCAAGTACAACTTCTATCCCATTGTTATCAGACTCTTTAATGACCCTCTCATATGCTGTGGGATGAACTCTTGATCTCCAAATCTACCTCATCCTTATTTAAAGTACCTGTACTTTATTTGCTTACCTACATTGGATTGGCTGCCTACCACCTCCCTCTCGGTTCCGCCTCCTTCTACTACCCATTGTGTTTTCCCCTATTCTTCCTTCACCTTTCCTGCTTATCACCTCCCTGCCTCCCTTCCCCCACCCCTTTATCTTTCCCCTTACTGGTTTTTCACCTGGAACCTACCAGCCTTCTCCTTCCCACCCTCCCCCCACCTTCTTTATAGGGCCTCGGCCCCTTCCCTCTATAGTCCTGACGAAGGGTTCCGGCCCGAAACGTCAACTGATCTTTTCCACGGATGCTGCCCGACCTGCTGAGTTCCTCCAGCATGTTGTAAGTATTGGATTCTTTGTAGTGGCCAATTTTAGATACACCTGCTCATTAATGTAAATATCTAATCAGCCAATCATGTGGCAGCAACTCAATACACAAAAGCATGCAGACATGGCTAAGAGGTTCAGTTGTTCAGATCAAACATCAGAATGGGAAAGAAATGTGATTTAAGTGATTTTGACTGTGGAATGATTTTTGGTACCAGATGGCATGGTTTGAGTATGTCAGAAACTGCCGATCTCCTGGGATTTTCACACACAACAGTCTCTAGAGTTTACAGAGAATGGTACAAAAGCAAAAAACATCCAGTGAGTGGCAGTTCTGTGGGCAAAAATGCCTTGTTAATGAGAGAGGTCAGAGGAGAATGGCCAGACTGGCTCAAGTTGACAGGAAGGCAACAGTACTTCAAATAACCACGCATTACAAGAGCATCTCTAAGCACACAACAGGTCAAAACTTGAAGTGGTTGAGCTACAGCAGCCCAAGACCACAAACATACATTTAGTTGCCACCAATACAGTGAGTGTATGTTGCATTCTTTATCTTTCTGTATTACCTTGATGAGCTCATGTATGGTCGATCTGTCTGGATGGCATGCAAGCAAAAGCGTTTTACTCTCTTATTACCTGCGACCATCATTAACCCATTAACCCAATGATGTCACATATGTTTTCATGTGGATGAAGCACTCTGCTCACCTTCAGGATGAAAATGTCTCTCTGGATACGCAGATGATAATCTCGTTTCTGGGAGTTGGAGGCGCTCTTGTGTGCAATGTGATCCAGGTACAGGCTATAGGGTTTGCAGCCCCGCTTCTTCATCTCGTGAAATCGCTTCAGGCAATTCACAGCTGCACTGGCTCGCCTGCAGTAAAGTCAGGAGTAAAGAGTTACAAATGCTCCTTGGGATGACTATGTTTGCCATCAGATGATTTTGCAGAACGTGGAATGAAACACACAAGGAAAACAATCCCAATATCGTGTGAAAAAGAAGAATTAGAACTAAGTAAGGCAGCATGGTGGCATAGCAGTTAGCATAATGACACTACAGGGCCAGTGACTTGGGTTCAATTCTGTCGCTGTCTTTAGGGACTTTGTACGTTCTCCTCGGGATCGCGTGGGTTTCTTCCGGGTGCTCCGGTTTCCTCCCACATTCCAAAGACGTACAATTAGGGTTAGGGTTACTAAGTTGTGGGTGTGCACTGGAAGCATGGTGCACCCCAGCACACCCTCAGATTGTGTTTGTCAGTGAAGCAAATGACACATTTCACTGTAGGTCACAATGTACATGTGACAAATAAAGCTAATCTTAAATGTTAAAATACCTTGGTCATAGTTTTCTTGTCATTTACTTCTCTTCCAGCTCATTTCCAATCTCCAAATATACTGTCTTACATCTATTTACTCATGATGTCTTTCCCACCTCTTTGCCAGGTTTACAGACACTTCTTGCAAAAAATAAGATTTCTGTACTATGTTATATTGCAACCTCTGTCCAAGAGTCACCTCCTCTACACAATCGATAAATGACAATGATACTGCTTTCTAACACTGAGTGATTCGGTATCTCATTGGCAGCTGGCTAAGAAAACAGAAACAGTTCTGTTCCAGTTGATATTGTCCATAGCAAAGAGGTCAACACCACAGAGGAGATGAGTAGCACTGGCAAGGAAGGAGTCAGCTTACTCGTATTAACCTTTGCCTAAAGCTCATGAATATGTCAAGCCTCCATGTACACATAAGACTTTTATCAGGCAATGAACACTGTAGTTTGTCTTGCTGAATATTCCTCCACTGTAGGTGTTGATCTCCCGTGATACAATACCAGATAGAGTCGTAATGCAAATAGATTGACAGGAAGGTCAGCATGGATGTGGTGGGCTAAAGGCCTGTTTTTGTTTGGTACGATTCTATTACTAATCCTGATGCTCGACGTCCTCTAACACCATTACATATAATATGGGAGTCATTCCACAGGAACGAGAAGTAGCAGCATTAAAACATAAAGCAACCGCCATCACTAGACTGCAATCACAAGTGGGATTCCTGCCTGAAAATCTCTCTCTCCCCAGGTTCAGACATCTTGGGGGCAATGTGAATATCTGTACTTCAGGCAATTCCCAGTTACAACTGGAGTCCGTTATACAACACAGAGGGTGGTGAGAGTATGCAACGAGGTGCCAGTGGAAATGGTGAATGCAGGTTCAATTTCAACAATTAAGAAAATAGAAAAGTTTGCCTCTGTACATAGGTGGGAGGGGAATGGAGGGTTATGATCCCAGTACAGGTCCGTGGGACTAGGCAGAATAAAAGTTCAGCAGAGACTGAATGGGCTGTAGTGCAGTATGACACTATAGGGTCACCATGTCCATGCTGACCTTTCTACCAATCAATGTTAATCCCATTTGCTTGCATTAGGTCCATATCGATCAATACGTTGTTTATTCAAATGCCAGTGATTGCAGCTGGTAGTGAGATCCAAATATCTACCACTCACTGGGTAAAAAATACTTCCCCCTCAAATCTCATTTAAATCGCTCTCCTCGCAGCTTAAAATCATTGTCTTGATTTTTTATAACCCCACCATGGGAAAATGTTTCTTTCTACATTACAATATTATACCAATTTACTATATCTCAGTTTTACATACATCTATCAGGTCACCTCAACGTCCTTTATTCTAAGGAATAAAACATCCTGTCCAATCTCTTTTCCCACCCACCCCCCAATAACTGAAGTCCTCCAATCCAGGTAAAATCCTGGTGAACCTCACCCACACTTTCTCCAATGTGACCGTATAATTCCTAAAGTGTACAGCCCAGAACTAGACAACACTATTTTATTTACTTAGAGAGAGAGTGTGGAACAGTAACGACCAACTACGCTGATTTAACCCTAACATCATGGGACAACATACGATGACCAATTAACCTACCCAGTACATCTTCGGACTGAGAGAGGAAACCAGAGGATCTGGAGAAAACATGCATTTCATGAGGAGGATGTTCAGAGGATAATGGGACTGAACTCCAAACTCTAACGCTCTGAGCTGTAATAACATCATGCTAACTGCTACTCTATCGTGGTGCCTCAGTACAGGAAGGATGTGGTCAATGCAGAGGACACTGGCATGAGCAGCAAGGTGTTCCCTTGGACCTTGTGGGATGCTCATGCAGAAATTGCAGGGTCCTAACAGAGATATTTAAAACAAATTATAGCAACAGGTGAGGTGCTGGAAGATTGGAGAATGGCTACTGTTATCCGTTTGTTTAAGGAAGGGTCTAACAATAAGCCGGGAAATTAGAGGCTGGCAAGCCCAACATCAGTAGTGGTAAAGTTATTGGAAGGTATTCTGAGGGACCAGATATATAAGTATTTGGGTAGACGGGCACTGATTAGGGATAGTCAGCATAGCTTTGTGTATGGCACGCAGTGTCTAACTAACCTTAGAATTTTTCGAGGAAGTTACCAGGAAAGTTAATGAAGGCAAGGCAGTGAATGTTGTCTAGATGGGCTTTAGCAATGCCATCGACAAGACCCTGCATGGGAAGTTGGTCAAGAAGGTTCAGTGGCTCAGCATTCAAGATGAGGTAGTAAAAGCCTGCCTCTCTGACTGAAGGTGTGTGAATAGGGGCGTGCTGCAAGGACCTGCGAAGGGCCTCGGCCCAAAACGTCGACTGTACCTCTTCCTAGAGATGCTGCCTGGCCTGCTGCATTCACCAGCAACTTTGATGTGTGTAACTTTTACGTGTGTTGCTCTGTCATTGTTTGTCATCTATATCAATGATCTGGATGAGAATGCGGTGAACTGGATCAGCAAATTTGCAGATGTCAGAGAGATTAGGGGCATAGTAGACAGTGAGGAAGGCGATCAAAACTTGCAGCAGGATCGACATCAACTGGAAAAATGGCAGACAGGATTTAATGCAGACAAGTGTGAGGTGATGCCCTTTAGGACAAATCAGAGTAGGACTTACACAGGCACTAAGGAGTGTGGTAAAACAGCGAAATCTGGGATTAAAGATCCATTAGTTCCTTGAAAATGTCATCACAACTAGATAGATAGAGTGGTGCTAGAAAATTTGTGAACCCTGTAGAATTTTCTCTACTTCTGCATAAATATAACTTAAGATTTGATCAGATCTTCAAGCAAGTCCTAAAACAAGATAGAGAGAACCCAATTGAATAAATAACACAAAAAAAACATTTTTCTTGTTCATTTATTTATTGAGAAGAACGATCCAATATTACATGTATATGTCGGTAAAAGTATGTGAACTACTGCTTTCAGGTGTGACCCCCTTGTACAGCAATAACTTCAAACATTTCCGGTAACTGTTGATCAGTCGTACACATCGGCTTGGCAGAAATTTAGGCCATTCCTCCTTACAAAACTGCTTCAACTCTGGGATGTTGGTGGGCTTCCTTGCGTGACCCGCTTATTTCAGGTCCTTCTACAACACTTCCATAGGATTAACATCAGGAGTTTGATCCGGCCATTCCAAAACATGAATTTTCTTCTTTTTAAACCATTCTGTTGCTGATTTACTCTTGTTTTTTTGGATTATTGTCTTATTGAATTGAATTGACTTTATTTCTTACATCCTTCACATACAACACAATATGATTGAGTTCACTTTGAAATTTGAGAAGGAGAAACAAAATTCCGATGTGTCAGTATTTCAGTGGAGTAAAGGAAATTACAATGGCATGAGAGGGGAACTGGCTGAGGTTGACTGGAAAGGGACATTTGCAGGAAGGACAGCAGAGCAGCAATGGCTGGAGTTTCTGTGAAAAATGAGGGAAGTGCAAGACAGATATATTCCAAATAAGAAGAAATTTTCAATTAGAAGGACACTACTGTGGCTGACAAGTGAAGTCAGAGCCAAGGTAAAAGCAAAAGAGAGGGCATACAAGAAAGCAAAAGCTTGTGGGAAGATAGAGGAATGGGAAGCTTTTAAAAACTTGCAGAAGGAAACTAAGAAGATCATTAGGAAGGAAAAGATGGATTATGAAAGGAAGCTGGCGACTAATATCAAAGAAGTTACTAAAAGCTTTTTTTAAGTATAAAGGGTAAAAGAGTTGAGGGTAGATATAGGACCAACAGAAAATGATGCTGGAGATATTGTAATGAGAGAGACAGAGATGGCAGAGGAACTGAATACGTATTTTGCACAATGGAAGACATCTGCAGTGTACCAGACATTCAAGAGTGTCAGGGAAGTGAAGTATGTGCAGTGAAAGTTACGACTGAGAAGGTGCTCAGGAAGCTTAATGGCCTGAGGGTGGATAAATTTCCTGGACCTGGTGGAATGTGCCCTCGGATTCTGAAGGAAGTAGCTGCAGAAATAGCGATGGCATTAACAATGATCTTTCAGGAATCAATTCTGGCATTGTACTGGATGAATGGAAAATTGCAAATGTTACTCCAATATTTAAGGGTGGGAGGCAGCAGAAAGGAAACAAAAGACCTGATAGCCTGACATCAGTGGTTGAAAAGTTGTTGGAATCGCTTGTTAGGGATGAGATTACAGATTATCTGAAGGCACATGACAATATAGGCCAAAGCCAGCATATAGTGGCATGCAAAAGTTTGGGCACCCCTGGTCAAAATTTCTGTTACCGTGAATAGCTAAGCAAGTAAAAGATGAACTGATTTCCAAAAGGCATAAAGTTAAAAATGGCACCCTTCTTTAATATCTTAAGTAAGAAAACTTTTATATTTCCATTTTTTACAGTTTCAAAATAACAAAAAAGGAAAAGGACCTGAAATAAAAGCTTGGGCACCCTGCACGGAGAACTTAGTAACACCCCCTTTGGCAAGTATCACAGCTTGTAAATGCTTTTTGTAGCCAGCTAAGAAGTCTTGCAATTCTTGTTTGGGGGATTTTCCCCCATTCTTCCTTGCAAAAGGCTTCTAGTTCTGTGAGATTCTTGGGCCGTCTTGCATGCGCTGCTCTTTTGAGGTCTATCCACAGATTTTCGATGATGTTTGGGTCAGGGGACTGTGAGGGCCATGGCAAAACCTACAGCTTGCACCTCTTGAGGTAGTCCATTGTGGATTTTGGGGTGTGTTTAGGATCATTATCCTGTTGTGGAAGCCATCCTCTTTTCACCTTCGGCAATTTTACAGACAGCGTGATGTTTGCTTCCAGAATTTGCTGGTATTTAATTGAATTCATTCTTCCCTCTACCAGTGAAATGTTCCCTGTGCCACTGGCTGCAACACAAGCCCAAAGCATGATCGATCCACCCCCGTGCTTAACAGTTGGAGAGGTGTTCTTTTCATGAAATTCTGCACCCTTTTTTCTCCAAACATACCTTTGCTCATTGCGGCCAAAAAGTTCTATTCAAAAGGTTCAAAGGGGCATCTAAGCAAGCCTGATGCACTTTGGAAACAAGTCCTGTGGACTGATGAAGTTAAAATAGAACTTCCCACCTCCCTCTCGTACCCCATCTGTTATTTATTTATATACACACATTCTTTTTCTCACTATCCTTTTTCTCCCTCTGTCCCTCTCACTATACCCCTTGCCCATCCTCTGGTTCCCCCCCTCTCCCTTTTCTTTCTCCCTGGGCATCCTGTCCCATGATCCTCTCGTATCCCTTTTGCCAATCACCTGTCCAGCTCTTAGCTCCATCCCTCCCCTTCCTGTCTTCTCCTATCATTTCGGATCTCCCCCTCCAACTTTCAAATCTCTTACTAACTCTTCCTTCAGTTAGTCCTGATGAAGGGTCTCGGCCCGAAACGTCAACTGTACCTCTTCCTAGAGATGCTGCCTGGCCTGCTGCGTTCACCAGCAACTTTGATGTGTGTTGCTTGAAATTCCAGCATCTGCAGATTTCCTCGTGTTTGCTGACTAACCTACAGCAATTTTTTTGAGGAAATTACGAGCAGGGTAGGCAAAGGAGATACAGTAGATGTTGTGTACTTGGATTTTCAGAAGACCTTTGACGAGGTGCTGCACATGAGGCTGCTTAGCAAGATAAGAGCCCATGGAATTACAGGGAAGTTACCAGCATGGGTGGAGCATTGGCTGATCGGCAGAAAACAGAGAGTGGGAATGAAGGGATCCTATTCTGGCTGGCTGCCGGTTACCAGTGGAGTTCCACAGGTGTCAGTGTTGGGACTGCTGCTTTTTACGATATATGTCAATGATTTGGACTATGGGATTAATGGATTTGTGGCCAAATTTGCCGATGATACAAAGATAGGAGGAGGAGCGGGTAGTGTTGAGGAAACAGAGAGCCTGCAGAGAGGCGTAGATAGTTTAGGGGAATGGGCAAGTGAAATACAATGTTGGGAAGTGTATGGTCATGCACTTTGGTGGAAGAAATAAATGGGCAGATTATTATTTAGATGGGGAGAGAATTCAAAATGCAGAGATGCAAAGGGACTTGGGAGTCCTTGTGCAAGATACCCTAAAGGTTAACCTCCATGTTGAGTTGGTGGTGCAGAAGGTGAATGCAATGTTGCCATTCATCTCTAGAGGGATAGAATATAAGAGCAGGGATGTGATGTTGAGGCTGTATGAGGCACTCGTGAGACCACAGGAGTGTTGTGTGCAGCTTTGGGCTCCTTAGTTTAGAAAGGATATACTGACATTGGAGAGGGTTCAGAGAAGATTCATGAGAATGATTCCAGGAATGAAAGGGTTACTGTCTCAGGGAAAGTTTGGCAGCTCTTGGGCTGTATTCCCTGGAGTTCAGGAGAATAAGTGGGGAATCTCATTGAAACATTCTGAATGCTAAAAGGCCTGAACAGACTAGATATGGCAAAGTTATTTCCAATGGTAGGGGAGTCTAGGACAAGGGGGGGGTCGACTTCAGGATTGAAAGACGTCCATTTAGAACTGAGGTGCAGAGAAACTACTTTAGTCAGTGGGTGGTAAATCTGTGGAATTTGTTGTTACGAGTGGCTGTGGAGGCCAAGTCGTTGGGTGCATTTATGACAGAGATAGATAGGCTCTTGAATAGCCAGAGCATCAAAGGGTATGGGGAGAAGGCAGGGGAGTGGGGGTGACTGGAAGAATTGGATCAGCCCATGATTGAATGGCGGAGCAGACTCGATGGGCTGAATGGCCTACTTCTGCTCCTATATCTTATGGTCTTACACGAAGAATAAAAATCTTTATGTCTCCGTCTAATTCTGCAACGTGCAATCATAGTAATTTATAATAATTTATAATAAATAGAACAGCCAATATAACATAGAAATACACTCAAATCAGCGTGAGTTAACCAGTTTAATGGCTTGGTGGAAGAAGATGTCTCGGAGCCTGTTGGTCCTGGCTTTTACGTTGCGGTACCGTTTCCCAGATGGTAGCAGCTGGAATAGATTGTGTTTGGGGTGACTCATGTCCCCAGTGATCCTTTGGGCCCTTTTCTCAGACCTGTCTTTGTAAATGTGCTGAATCATGGGAAGTTCACAACTACAGATGTGCTGAGCTGTCTGCACTACTCTCTGCAGAGTCCTGCGATGAAGGGAGGTACATACCAGGCAGTGGTGCAGCCAGTCAGGATGCTCTCAATTATGCCCCTGTACAAAGTTCTTGGGATCTGGAGGCCAATACCAAACTTCCTCAACTGTCTGCGGTGAAAGAGGCACTGTTGTGCTTTTTTCACCACACAGCTGGTGCGTATAGACCACGTGAGGCCCTTGGTGATGTGGATGCCGAAGAACTTAAAGCTGTTCACCCTCTCAACCCCAGATCCATTGATGCCAATAGAGGTTAGCTAGCTTCCATTCCTCCTATAATCCACAACTAGCTCCTTTGTTCTTGTGACATTAAGGGAGGGGTTGTTTTCTTGACACCACTGTGTTACAGCGATGACTTCTTCCCTGTAGGCCACCTCGTTATCCATTATTGCATTATCCGACTTCTATTAAGCTTCAGGTGATGGACTGCTATCCTGATATTCTCCAGTAAAATGTCTTGATACAATTTTAAATTCATTCTTCCCGCAACGATTGTAAGCTGTCCGGGCCCTGAGTCAGCAAAGCAGCCCCAAACCATGATGCTCCTTCCACTGTGCTTCACAGTTGGGATGAGGTTTTGGTGTTGGTGTGCAGTGCTCTTTTTCCTCCAAACATAGCAATGTGCATTTCTGCCAAAAAGTTCAACTTCTGCCTCATCTGTCCACAGAATATTGCCCCAGGAGCACTGTAGAACATCCAGGTGATCTTTTGCAAACTTGAGATGTGTAGCAAATTTTTTTTTTTTGGAGAGCAGTGATTTCCTCTGCAGTGTCCTGCCATGAACACTATTCTTGTGTAGTATTTTTCTTATAGTGGACACATGAAGAGACTTTAGCAAGTTCTAGAGATTTCTGTTGGTATTTTGTTGTTACCCTTGTTTTTTTTTAACCTCCTTCAGCATTGCGCATTGTAATCTTTGCAGGATGCCTGCTCCTTCTGTTTCTGAGGAGACTAGCAACAGAACTGAGTTTCTTCCATTTGTAGACAGTTTTATTTCTCCCACTGTGGACTGATGCACATTCAGGTCTTTAGAAATGCTTTTGTAGCCTTTTGCAGCTTCATGCATCTCTACAATTCTTGTAAGGTTCTCTGAAAATTGTTTTGATTGAAACATGGTGCACATAAACAGATCTTCCTTGAGAAGAGGAAGCTGTGTCAGTATCCTGACTTTGTGGGTCTTGTTTATAGGGCAGGACACCTCCACAATTCACACCTCCAATCTCATCTCATTGATTGGAACACCCGACTCCAAATTGTTTTTGTAGAAGACATTACCCCAGAGGTTCACATACTTCCTGAATAAATACATGTAATATTGGATCATTTTTCTCAATAGATAAATGAACAAGTATAACGTATTTGTTTTATTTATTTAATTGGGTTCACTATCTAGTTTTAGGACTTGTGTGAAGATCTGATCACATTTTAGGTCACACTTATGCAGAAAGAGAAAATCCTGCAGGGTTCACAAATTTTCTGGCACCACTGTAGGTAGAACTAATTTGGAATATTGTGTGCAGTCCTGGTCACCTATGTATAGGGAAGATGTCAGTAAGACTGAAAGAGTGGCAAGATGATGCCAGGGCTTGAGGATCTGAGTGATGGGGAAAGGTTGAATAGGTTAAGACTTTATTTCCCAGAGTGCAGGAGAATGAAGGAAGATTTGATAGAGATATATAAAATTATGAGGGGTATTGATAGGGTAAATGCAAGCAGGCTTTTTTCACTAAGGTTGGGAGACCAGAACTTGAGATCATCGTCTAATGTTTATGGTGAAATATTTAAGGGGAACTTCTTCACTCAGAGGGTGGTGAGAGTGCGAAATGAGCTGCCATCAGGAGTGGTGGGTGTGGGTTTGATTTCAACACTTCAGAGAAATTTGGGTAAGTACATAAATGGAGGGGTGTGGAGGGCTCTGGCCTGGGTGCAGGTCAATGGGACGATGCAGATGAATAGTTCAGCACAGACTAGATGGGGCGAAGAGCCTGTTTCTGTGCAGTAGTGTTCTATGACTGACCAGAGAACTCCAATCTAGGTACTCCAAGAATCAGTGTTCTGTGAAGTTCCACCAATGTCCCAGCTTTGATATTTTACACTACTCACATGAAGGCAAACAACCCATATGCTTTCCTCACCACCTTGTCTACTTGCGTTGGTATTTTTGATGAACTAAGACCTGAGCTCAAGATCCCAGTGTTCATCCAAAGCCGATTTGACTTCCCACTATAGTACGTGGGAACAGTGCACAGATAGAATGGGCAAAGTCTTTAATATAACCCCCTCAATAGAGGTTACATAGCCTATGTACAAGGTGAGTGGACAATCACACCGCCATAAATATTGCAGGTCAAGGTCAAAAACTTTAAGTGCTGTTGTACTTTTAAGTGTGAATAATGAAATGTAACACTTACAGACGCTTTTCCTGAGAGATATCGAAGGAAGCTGCCATGTTCATGAGAGTTGGTAGACAGTGTAAGTGGTGGCTGTATGTATAAGGGAGGATAGTATTTGCCTGTGGGAGAAAAGTACATGTTTAGGATGCCATACAAGACCACAGGCTTACTCTAGCCTAAGTCCAATATTGAAAGTATGCCCCACTTTGGACGAAATGTTAAACTGAGGACATGGCCAGGTGAGAATTGAGGACTCTGTTTCAAAGAGACCACAGATCGTTGCCAAATATCTTGGCCACATGACACAAAAACAAACTTTTTGAAGTACATCAGAAAATCAGGTATCACCACAAGATGGCTAAACCAACAATGACATGTTAATTCAGTTTATGGCTGCTCCCCATGGCTGCATAAAGTGCTTACAGTACTTCAAAGTAATTTACTCTATTGTAATCACAGCAACACATTGCTGAGTTATTTTGACCTCGTAAAAATACAGATTTTAGAAACTTTTATCCCTCTCGAGTAGGGTACAGTAGTCTAGAGCAGAGGTTCCCAACCTGAGGTTCACAGACTCCTTACTTAATGGTATTAGTCCATGACATGAAAAAGGTTGGGAACTCCTGGTCTAGAGGTAAGTGTTGGACTAGCAGTCAGACATGTGTTTAAATCTCACTTTGGCAGCTAGAGAATTTAAAATGTAACTAACTAACATCTGGAATTGGGGGAAAAGAACATTACAATACTGGTAATTAAGGAACAGACTGTCATTAGAAGATCCATCAGGTTCACTACTGCCCACTAGGGGATAAGTCAGGAAGCCATTCCAGAGAAATGTAGTTGTAATGAGGGACTGCACTGTCAGAGGAATAGACAATTCTCTGACACAAGGATTTAGAGTCCGGGGTGGGGGGGGGGCCCCAGATGTTATGGTTCATGTGGGAACCAGCAGTACAACAAAAAAAAACAAGGAAAGAGGTTCTGCCGAGGGAATTTGAGCAGCTAGGGACTAAAAATGAAGTAGGCAGAGCAAAGTTAAGATGGCGCTAAACAGTGACCCCTTTGCTTGCATCTTCAGAAACAACTCTATTTCTATCTTTGATATCTCATATTTTCCTTTTCAATGTTATTTTGAAGATCCTGGCCTGGAGTTACACTCTGACTTCGGTTCTTTGCGGGAATGGGACCTGCTCTCAGGGCCTCACAACCGGCAGCTTTTGGTGTGCTAAGGGCACGGCCTGGAAGACTAGTGCACCTTCAGGGTGGCAGATTTTCGTGGCTCTGGAGACATGCTGATTCAAGGCCGGTGCCCCTGACTGAGACGTCACAGGAGAACACAGAACATCAGGAGCATTCGGGGTAACTGCCACGGGTTGTGTGCCCAGAGACCTGAGCCTTTTTGGGGTCGACTCTCTGGGTGCAGAACTTGGACAAAGTGATGCAACAGACTTTTAACATCATAAATCAGCAAGTTGTTTGTCACTTCTCCTCTCTCACTGTGATACGGGGACACCTCTTTTTCCCTTGCGGGGGGGGAGGGGAGAGCGAAGTGGGGTGCGCGAGTGGGGAGTGAGAGAGGGGAGGGGGAGTGAGAGGGGGGAGAGAGGGGGGAGTGAGGGGGAGCGAGAGGGGCGGGGAGCGAGAGGGAGGGGGAGAGAGAGGGAGGAGCGAGAGAGAGGGAAGGGGAGAGGGGGCGCGCTTGCGAGGGGGGCATAGCGAGAGAGAGAGAGAGACAGACACAGGCAGACAGACAGAGAGATAGAGACACACACATAGACTGGTATGTCAAATTACCGGGTGAAGGGTGAACAAGTAGTGTTGGGGTACTGTAAGCCTGTGTCTTTAATGATGCTTTGCTGCACGTTTGAGTGCTCAGTGGAGAATGCTGATGCTTTTTTGCTGGTGGTGGGGGGGGGGGGTTTGTTGCTTTGCTGCTGTTTGTGCATGGGAGGGAGAAGCTGGGGGGGTACGGGTTGGGTTCTAATGTTTAACTGTCATTCATTCTTTGGAGCACTCCTGTTTTTGTGGATGTTTGCGAAGAAAATGAATTTCAGAATGTATATTGTATACATTTCTCTGACATTAAATGTACCTATTAAACCTATCGAATTAAAATCAGAACTTAAAGGTAATAATCTCTGGACTGTTACTTGAGCCATGTGCAAATTGGCACGGGGTTAATAAGATCAGAGTGTTAAGTATCTGGCTCAAAGTGGGTTTGAATTTGTGGAACACTGGCATTAGTACTGGGGAAGGAGGGAGCTATTCCGATGGGACAAGTACCACCTGGTGAATGACCTAACTATTGCAGTGGATAGGGCTTCAAACTAAATAGTAGGGGTTGTGTTCACTAGCTTGGAAACGTCTGGACAAAGTAAAAGGGAAGAGAGTACAAAAGAGAATAAAGAATAAGAAAGAAAGTTTAGTAAAGCTTTGGAGAGGGTCCAGAGGTTTAGGATTTTTAAGTGAATGACTCTGGGGATGGAAGTTTTAACATTTGAGGAGAATTTGATATCTTTGAGCCTGTACTCACTGGAGTTTAGAAGGAGAGGTGAATCTCATTGAAGAATGAAAGGCTTAGATAGGGCAGACATGGAGAGGATGTTTTCAATCATGGGAGAGCCTAGGACCAAAGGGAACAGTCTCAGAATAGCAGGACACCCCTTACAACTGAGATGAGCAGGAATTATTTCAGCCAGAGGTGGTGGCCTACTTCTGCTCATCTTTCTTGCGCTTTTACATTCAACTTACCATGTGCAGGAGCTCGCCCAGCAGGATGGTGGCCCGCACAAACACACCATCATTGCTACTTGTTAGCACTTCAACCAGACTCTAAGGAACAAGATGGGTAATTACAATGATGACACATCAAAGAGTAACAAAAAAAACTAGGCAACTCACTGGTCCAGGCACACATTTCAAATACTTATTTATTAGCCATATGGTAGGTCCACCTGGCCCTTTGCGCCACGCCGCTGTAGCAACCCTGCAACCCAATTAGCCCTAACATAATCACAGGACAATTTACAATGATCAATCAACCTATCCAGTAGGTCTTTGCGCTGTGGGAGGAAACCAGGGAAAACCCATGCATTTGCACGGGGGAAGGCTTCTTCCAGAATGGCACTGGAATTGAACTCTTAAACTCCTAAGAACACTGAGCTGTAATAGCGTTGTGTTAACTGCTACACTACAGTGGCACAGCCTATATCCAATATAATCCTCCCTATGAACATAAATTGCACTCTATACTAACGACAGGTCCCAGGTAAATAACCCTAGCGCTTGGAAGCCTGTTAAATTAACTTAAAATAATTGAAGTTATACTTATCTAAAAATCAAATGACAACATTGGAGATCGAAATAGAAATCTGCCCAAAAAAATAAATAAAAATGACTTGCTAATGTTGCTATTACCTCCAGGAGTCCATTGTTGATGAATGCAGACAGCACAAGTGCCAAGTAGTTATCCATCAAGTCAGGTCTAGAAAGAGCATTGATAAGACAATTATTCCACTTGAAACATAGCCATGAACAAGTTTGCTAACAATTCAGTATTCTCTTTATACCTTACAGAAAAGTTCATAGGAGTTATCAAGTCTCACGTGATTTCTTTTACACATATTGCATACACAGAATCAGGTTTATTATCACTGACATATCATGTGAAATTTGTTGTTTTACAGCGGTGCTGCAGTGCAAATGGCATAAAGTTGACTTTCAAAAAAATAAATAGCAAAAAAAAAGGATAATAAAGTAGTGTACATGTACCTTTCAGAAATCTGACAGCAGGGTGGAAGCTGCTTCCAAATCAGTGTGGCTCTTCTGGCTATTGTACCTCTAGAAATGAGAAGGGGGCATGCCCTGCACGGTGAGGGTCCTTAATGATGAAAACCACCCCTTGAAGATGTCCTTAATGGTGAGGAGGGTTGTACCTACGATGGAGCTGGCTGAGTCAACAACTATCTGCAGCCTCATGTGACCCTGTGCATTGGAGGCTCTGAACCAGTCTGTGATGCAGCCAGTCAGAATGCTCTACACTGCTCACGAGTCTTTGCTGACATACCAAACCTCCCAAATCCTCACAAAGCAGAGCTGCTGTTGTGCTTTCCTCATGATCACATCAATGTGCTGAGCTCAGGATAGATCTTCAGAGATGCTGACAGCCAGGAACTTAAAGTTGCTCACCCTTTCCACTGCTGATCCCTCAGTGAGGGCTGGTGAGTATTCTCCCAACTTCCTCTTGAAGTCCACAATCAATTCCTCGGAATTGCTGATGTTGAGCGCTTAGTTCTTTTGTAACACTTCTCAACCAGATGATCTATCTCTCTCCTGAGATTCACTGACGAATTTACTAGATAGTGTTTGAGCCACATTGTTATGAATACAGAGACAAGTAGAGCAGTGGGCTGGGTATGCAACCCTGAGTACCTGTGTTGCTAGCAAGGAGATGTTTTCACTGATTTCCATGGACCATGATCTCCCAATGAAGAAGTCGAGGATCTTGTTTCGGAGGAAGGTACAGAGGCCTAAGTTTTGAAGCCGGGTGATTAATGCTCGGGGAATGATAGTATTGAACGTTGATGATATGGAATATGTGAACCCAACAAGTATGTTTAAAACAAGAGTTACAAATGCTGGAAATTATCTTGTCAGGAACCATCTGTGGTAAGAGCACTATACTTCACAGCCATGACCTTCCAGCAGAACTCTTAGAATTCCAAGCTGTGGTGATGAATTTTTCATCTGAATCCTTCATTCAGTTATTCCTTTTGCCTGAGCAGCTAAAAATTTCCAGAATTTTCAGTTTTTATTTCAGCTTCATTATTTTACTTCAATATATCACAACATACTTCATGTACTAGAAACATTGTACTCCCAGTGGCCATTACCTAACCCCTGTACCCAATAAACTGGCCACTGAGTGTATGCTTGTGGTCTTCTACTGCTAGAGCCTGTCCACTTCAAGTTTCAATGTGTTGTGTGTTCAGAGATGCACACCACTGTTGTAATGTGTGGTTATCTGAGATACTGTTCCCTTCCCGTCAGCTTGAACCAGTCCTGCCATTCTCCTCTGACCTCTCTCATTAACAAGGGGTTTTTGCCCACAGAACTGCCACTCACTGGATTTTTTTTTTTTGTTTTCGCACCATTTTCTGTAAGCTCTATGCTGTGCATGAAAATCCCAGGAGATCAGCAGTTTCTGAGATACTCAAACCACCATGTCTAGCACCAACAATCATTACACAAAGTCACTGAGTTCACATTTCTTCCTCCATTCTGATGTTTGCTCTCAACAACAACCGAACCTCTTGACCATGTCTGCATGCTTTTATACATTGAGTTGTTGCCACATGATTGGCTGATTAGATATTTGTATTAACATGCAGATGACCACTGAGTGTACATTCCCAAGGGTCCCATGCATGATGTGTTTCAGGAGCTTACACACGAGACAACTCAGTCAGAGTGCTACAGCACAGAAATAGCCTATTGCCTTCATCACTGCCCCACATCCAACATTCACAGAAGTGACGAAATGACCCTAAAAATCCTGCCTTTCTCAGAGGTTTCTGAAGCCTATTGAACGTTAAAGCAATAAGCATTGATACAAGTACCATGCAGTATGCAATAAACCGTCATCATTATGTGCCATGCCATATGATGTGGGCAATCGTGTCTTTCCAGGATCATGATTGTTCTTGGCAAATTTTTCAACAGATGTGGCTTACCATTGCCTTCTGGGCAGTGTCTTTACAAGATGGGTGACCCCAGACATGATCAATACTCTTCAGAGATTGTCTGCCTGGTGTCAACGGTCACATAACCAGCACTTGTGATATACACCAGCTGCTCATATGACCATCCACCATCTGATCCCATGGCTTCATGTGACCCTGATCGGGGGGCTAAGCAGGTGCCACACCTTGCCCAAGGATGACCTGCAGGCTAGCGGAGTGAAGAACGAATGCCTTACACCTCCTTTGGTAGGGACACATCTCCACCCCGTCATTAACAGAAGTATAAGCAAAACTAAAATCCCCCCAAAAACATTGTACTTAAATGATATTTGGGGATATTTGAACAACATGATAAAAATGCTCAACATAAAATTACTTTTAAAAGCAATAATGCTCTTGGATAAGTAATTACACAAGTGTCAGGGGGTTTCCCGGGGGGGGGGGGGCGCTACACAAGTATTAGCTGAGGGCACTGAAAAGTTGCACTGATCATCAGGGAGACACACACCTGGATCGGGCTCGATGTGGGAGGATGGTTTTAGCTTCCGCTGCCACAAATCCATCAGAAAGACGCCAGGAATCCTGGAATCGACTGGGATCTGAAGAAAAGTGAACACAAGGCTAATGTAAATAATCTTGGAATAAGAACAGATGTATTCAACCCAATAAGCATGAACCTTCCCCAATCCACTGCCATCCTAATTAGGCACACTGGCATAATATTGTACAATTTCTACAATCTGTTCCAGTGGAGATTTCTGAATCACAGATTTAAGATAACTAGTAAATGACCCACAGCCTACAAGAGGAAACATTTTATCTATGTTACCCAAAAGAGTAGCGCAAGTAGATTCAATGGTGACTTCCCATGTAAACTAAATAGCCAGTTGAATTGGGAAAAAATACAGGGCTGGGAGTAAGGGAAGGTGTTACAGAGTCATAGAACACTACAACACAGAAACAGACTCTTCAGCCAGTCTAGTCCATGCTAAACTGATACTCTGCCTGGTCTGACGGACCTACACCTGGACAATAGCCTGCACCACACCCCCCTCCCCCCCATCCATGTACTTTTCTAAATTTCTCTAAAAAAAATATTGAAATCGAACACACATCCATCACTTTCTCTGGCAGCTTGTTCCACATTCTCACCACCCTCTGAGTGAAGGAGTTCCCCTTAAATACCTTACCTTTCAGCCTTAGTGGTTTAAATGGGAGAGGTGCATCAAGTAACCAGGAAAAGTGTGAGCTTTTTCTTATGTTACTTCTTTCTGCAATTGCATAATCACTGCTTATCCCACAACTTCAATCCTATGGCTGACATCAACAACTCATTATTTAGCTTCTATTTGTGTCAATCATGTTGTTGTCAAGTATTTCTGGGCTTTACCCCTTTATGCAGTATGCTGAACACTGCTTCTGGAGGCCAGCAATGATCAAACTGCATACAAAGGCTTCCAAATTTTATAAGGCATAATCAGATTTTTCTTCCTAACTCTGGCATTAATTTGTTTTGACACTGCTTGCTTCCACTTGACTGACAGTGCATAGAGAGCAAAAAAGGAATAAAATCACAGGAACTTTGTACCTACTGGTCACTAGGGCAACTAGAGGGAATCAGGAGGGCGGCATGGTAGCTTCGTGATTAGCATAATGCTTTACAGTGCCAGCAAGTGGAGTTCAATTCTCCCAATAAACATGTGGGTACTCCTGTCTTCTCCCACATTCCAAAGATGTATGGGCTACGGCGAGTAAGTTGTGGGCATACTATGCTGCAGCCAGAAGCATGGCGACACCTGTGGGCTGTCTTCAGCACAATTACGGACTGTGTCCGTCACTGACATAAACATTTCACTGACATAAACATTTCAATACGTCTTTGGAACGTGGGAGGAAACTGGAGCACCAGTAGGAAACACATGCAGTCACAGGGAGAACATACAAACTCTACAGACAGATGGCTCTCAAAAGTACTACGCTAACTGCTGCACTATCATGCTACCTTTGGCCAGAACATCATGGGGGATCCCACCCACCCTGCTCATATTCTGTCTGTCCCACTCCCATCAGGAAGAAGGCTATGTAGCATCCACACCAGCACCATCAAACTCAAAAACAGTCACTTTCCCCAAGCAGTAAGGTTATTAACACCTCCACCATGACTTTATTTCCCATCAATCACCTTATGTACAGCTGAGCATCACTTTATGGACATACAATCAATGTATAAAAGCTACAGGAAATAACATTAAACAATCTTGAATCTTGAATGGTGTCAGGGAATGTAGAGTAAAGAATTGGCAGTTCAACAGTGCCAACCTAAATGTCACTATAAAAAACCTGGCTTTCCACTTGCAGCTCTACCCTGCCAGAAGAATCACTACTTAGCAGCTCTAAGTATTTATTTACAACCTTTTGAAACCATTCCTTTTAATTCTCCTCAGCTGTGGGCTTATGCTGCTGTAAACGAACACCATTCTAGTGTGTTATTTTACTGAACAGATTATTGTCTGCATTAACACTGGCACATCCTAACATTTTAAACCAAATAGCCAAAAACACAAGTTCAAATCCCATCAGGCAACAGAACATAACTCAAGTAATTAAATGCAACTGAATAGGAAAAGGTAGAATCTCTTAAAGAAACTACAGAATTGTCAGAAAAGGCTCACCTATTCTTTAGTTTATTATTTATTTAGAGGTACAGCACAGAGTAAGCCTTTCCAGCCCTTTGGGCTATGCCACCCAGCAACCCCCAACAAGTCCAATCTAACCCTAAATTGAATTGACTTTATTTCTTACATCCTTCACACACGAGGAGTAACAATCTTTACGTTACGCCTCTGTGTAAATGTACAATGTGCAATTGTAGTAATTTGTAATATATAGAACAGTCAATGTAATATAGCGTACACTCAAATCAGCGTGAGTTCATCAGTCTGTTGGCATGGTGGAAGCAGCTGTCCTGGAGCCTGTTGGCCCTGGCTTTTATGCTGTGGTACCACTTCCCGGATGGTAGCAGCTGGAATAGATTGTGGAACAATTGGGGTGACTCGGGTCCCCAATGATCTTAAGGGCCCTTTTTACACACCTGTCTTTGTAAAGGTCCTGAATCATGGGAACCTAATCACAGGACAATTTATAATCACCAATTAACCTACCCAGTTCGTCTTTGAACCATAGGAGGAAATCGGAATACCCAGGGAAAACCCAAGCATTCCATGGGGAGGCCGTACAGATGATGTTGGAATTGAACTCTGACAACCCAAGCTGTAAGTGTCGCATTAAATGCTCTCTATCATATTATCCATTAATATGTCACAGAAGCATATTCTACCTACAGTGCAATTCTAGACGATTAATATGGCTATCTTTTAATTGCTTTCTGAAGTGGGAAGGCTAAACACTTCATTCAAAGGCCAATTTGGGATGAACAATTAATACTTCCTTTGCCAGTAACGGTCACCATCTTGTAAACAATTATTACTTTTCCTATCGCCTACGAAGAAGGCAAATTGAACGTGGGCCTCAATTGCTAGAGGGATTGAATTTAAGAGCTGGCAGTTTATGCTGCAACTGTGCAGAGAACTGGTAAGGCTGCACCTAGAGTACTGCAAACAGTTCTAAAGATTAGCTTTATTTGTCACATATATATCCAAACATACAATGAAATACATCGTTTGCGATAACCATAGACTAAAGGCAGTCCACAGGCATCGGTATATTTCTGCCACCAATGTAGCATACACACAACTTACACATCTAACCCAGACATCTTTGGAACGTGGGAGGAAACCTGAGCAGCTGCAGAATACTCACGTAGCAAGCTCCTTACAGGCACGTTGCTGGTGCTGTATAGAGTTATCGTAACCACCACACTACTGTGTTCTCTGTCTGGACATTTAGGGAAAGGGGACCATACTTGCTAGAATTCAGGAAAACAAGAGGGGGGTCTTCTTGAAACATATAAAATTCAAGGGTCAGATGAGATACAGCAGTAAAGTTGTTTCTTAAGCACAAGAGATTCTGAAATCCAGAGTAACACACGAAATGTGGGAGGAACTCAGCAGGTCAGGCAGCATATATGAAGAGAAATAAACAGTCAATGTTTTGGGCTGGGACTCTTCATCAGCAAGATTGTTTCCACTGGACTATAACGAGGGGACAGAGCCTCAAGATTCAGGGGATTACATTTAGGAGATCAGGAAAATCTACTTTTCCCAGACAGTGGTGAATCTGTGGAATTCTCTGCCCAAGGACACAGTAGAGGCTACCTCATTAAGTATATTTAAGATGCAGTGAGATAGATTTTTTGCATAGCTGTTGGAATTGAGGGTTATGGGGAAAAGGCAGGTAGGCGGAGCTAAGTCCATGGCTAGATCAGCCAAGATCTTACTGAATGGTGCAGCAGGTTCAATAGGCCAAATGGCTGACTCTTGTTCATATTTCTTGTTATGTTCTGTTACGTTACGAACAGCAAAACAATGTACAAAGTATTCCTGATCTCTGTATTTCCACTGTTAGTTTACAGTATATCAGCCAAATTTAAGAGTTGGTGTATGAAATATTGCAAATAATGAACTAGTTATCAACAAGTTATAAGATATTCTGACAAGCAGAGGTCTTGATGGCAGGCAGTTAAACTCATCCAGACCAAATGTATATCAGTAACATACATCAGGTCAGATACAGACACAATAATTAGTTCATTTCCAACTAGGAATTTTGCATGAACATAATCAGGAAGGAAACAATGTTTTGCAATATAATTTGTACGAATGGGCCCACAGCTTACCTAACCACCCACACATTTTTGTGAAATGACTGACAGAAAGCAAGCTCACCCACCTACACTGAGCAGAGCCTCAGAAAAACTCTGCGTCTCCACAGGAACAGGGAGCCGGAAGATATCGTACAACACCTCTAGCAGACCACGCTGTCAAAAGTGAAGGAGAGGGGAAAGATAACTTGTCAGTTTTTAAAAGGGTTAATTTACCACAAAGCAGCTTATGGTATATAGAACAATATCCAGATGAACAGTACAGTAGAAACATGTAAAATTAAACTATTTTTATGCAGGCTTCTCGTTATCCTCTGCTGCAAACCTCTTTTTTCCTACATCTGCTCTAAAGCAATTGTATCTTTGTGATAAGGTAGTATTGGTAACTTCACACCATCTTCCAGCTGTGGCCAAACCAATGTTTTATAAAGATTATTGTGACCTACCTGCTCTTATACTGCATGCCAAGCCCAAGGAAAGTGAGCATTCCTTATGCTCTGTCACCACTGCATCTACTTGTGTGGCCACCTTCAGGGATTTTGGGCTTGGTTCATCAAGGTTCCCTTACTCCTCAATATTCAATTGGGTCCTTCCATATACCGTATATTCCACCCTTAATAAACCTCACAAAATTCATCAACTCAGTATGAGCAAGATAAAATTCCATGTCTTTTCCCTCCCCAATATCCTTTTGTAGCCTAAAACTATTCACCAATTTTCACTTCAAATTTACTAATCTAACCCCCTACATTACACATCTTAGTCATTAACGTGCACATAAACAGCAAGGATGTTAGTACCACTCCTAGCAGCTTTTGTGACTAGAAGCTGATGAGCAATATTCACAAGCTTTAATCATAAAAAACAACCTTCTACTGTCACCCCGTCTCCTATTGCCAAGTCAATTTTGGATTCAATCGGCCAACTTTCCTTGGATCCCATGGGCTCTAAACTTCTGGACAAGCCATCCATGTGGGGTTGCGTCAAAGGCCTCACCAAATTACATGTAAACCATATCAACTCATCAATATATTCAGATACGTCTTCAGAAACCTCAACTGACAGGATCTTGCAACATCAAATCCATGCTGACTCCCCTGATCAATTTCTGCCTTTCATGCAGATTTATACTGAAGCTTCAGAATTTTTTTTACATTAATTTGACTAATTAGCATATAACCAACTGCATTTCCCCCGTGGCCCTTTCTTGACTAAAGATACTACACTTGCTGTTTTCCTGTCAGCTGGCAGCTCAGCTGAGTATTTAAATATTTCAATCAGGCCCCAGCAATCTCAAAAAGGTTCAAAGGTTCGTTTTATTGTCAAAGTATGCATCTACAACACTGATATTCACCTTCTTCAGGTAACCATGAAATCCAAAAAAAACCATTGGCCTTGTTGAAAAGAAAAGCCATGACTCTCCCCAACATGAAAAAGAAAAAGAAAACAAAACTCACAAACACCAAATCCCCAGCCCCTCCCTTGCAGAAAAAAACAGTGACAATTGCCTTGCCACCTTTGCCTCTCATAGAAGCCAATTTGTCAGGCATAGGGATGGTGTGGAGCTTCTTAGAACATAAAGCACAGTACAGATCCTCCAGCCCACAATATTGTGTTGGCCTTTTACACTACTCAAAGATCAATTTAACCTTTCACTCCTACATAGTCCACAATTTTTCTTTCATCCGTGTGCTATCCAAGAGTTTCTTAATCTCCCTAATGTATCTGCCTCGAACATCACCCCTGGCGGTTTCATGTACTCACCACACATTGTAAAACAACCAATTTCTGACATGTCCCATATACTTTCCTTCAATCACCTTAAAATTATTCCACCTCGTATTAGCCATTTCTGATGATCCACTCAATCTATGCCTCTTATCTTGTACACCTCTATCAAGTCATTTCTCACCCTCCTCCTCTCCAAAGAGAAAAACCCGAGCTCAACCTATCCACATAGGACATGCTCTCCAATCCAGGCAACATCATGGTAAATGACCTCTGCACCGTCTAAAACTTCCGCATCCTTCCTAGCAGTGGTTAGGCAAGTAGAGAGCATTCTGTCACAATCTTGTCAAACCTAGCAGAGGGAGACGGAGTTCATTTTTGAAATTCTTATTTTTTTTTAAAACAATGGTACAGTACAGAAACAATCGTCTCAACTCCAGGATCATGAGTACTTGCCTTCCCAGACATGTCATGATTACAAAGCAGAGTACTACAAAAATAACAGTTCATAGGAGTCATATGGAACAGGACATCTCAAAATGTCTCAGACAGTGAAGCACATTTAATGCTCACCACTCATGTTAAACATTTTTCACTGTCTGAGACACTTCAATTCATAGAACTGTACTTCAAATATCACAGAACTACAAGTATAATAGGAAAAGACTCACATTACCCTTGTAGATCCTCATGTCAATCTAGATGAGGATGTTAAAGATTAACTCAGAGGTTAAAAATTAACTTTATGTCACATGTACATTAAAGCATACAGTGAAATGACCAACAGTCCAAGGGTGTTCTGGCGGGCATCCCACAAGTGTTGCCATGCTTCCAGTGCCAACATAGCATGCCCACAACCTACCAACTCTAACTCGTATGTCTGGAGCACCTGAAATAAACCCATGTGCTCATGGAGAGAACATACAAACTCCTTACAGATAGCGGTGGGAATTGAACCCCAGTTCCATCACTGGCACTGTAAAGCAATACGCAAACCTCTACACTACCGTGGCACCCTCACTCACAGCTCCTTGAATACAAGGCTGCTAACATTTAGTGAAGATCTGGCCATCTGTCATTGCTTTAATGACATCATAAGACCATAAGATCAAAAGATATAGGAGCAGACGTAGGCCATTCAGCCCATTGAGTATGTTCCATCATTCAATCATGGCTCTTCTAATTCTTCCAGTCATCCCAACTCCCCTGCCTTCTCCCCATATCCTTTGATACCCTGACCAATCAAGAACCTAACCATCTCTGCCTTAAATGCACCCAATGACTTGGCTTCCACAGCCGCTTGTGGTAACAAATTCCACAGATTTACCACCCTCTAACTAAAGTAATTTCTCCACATCTCTGTTCTAAATGGACGTCCTTCAATTCTGAAGTCGTGCCCTCTTGTCCTAGACTCCCCTATCATGGGAAATAACTTTTCCATATCTAATCTGTTCAGGTCTTTTAACATTCGGAATGTTCCTATGAAATCCCCTCTAATTCTCCTGAATTCCAGGGAATACAGCCCAAGGGCTGCCAGACGTTTCTCATGTGGTAATCCTTCCATTCCTGGAATCATCTTTCAACCCTCTCCAATATCAGTATATCCTTTCTAAAATAAGGAGCCCAAAACTGCACACAACACTGCAAGTGTGGTCTTACGAGTGCCTCATAGGATCTCAACATCACATCCCTATTCTTGTATTCTGTACCTCTAGAAATGAATGCCAACATTGCATTCACCTTCTTCACCACTGACTCAGCCTGGAGGTTAACCTTTAGGGTATCCTGCACATAGACTCCCAAGTCCCTTTGCATCTCTGCATTTTGACTTCTCTCTCCTAAATAATAGTCTTCCTATTTATTTCTTCCACCAAAGTGCAGAATAATATCTAGAAGACTGTAAGGCTAGCAGGAAGGAGCTTAAGAATGAAATTAGGAGAGCCAGAAGGGGCAATGAGAAGGCCTTGGTGGACAGGATTAAGGAAAACCCCAAGCCTTCTACAAGTATGTAACGAGCAAGAGGAGAAGATGTGAGAGAATAGGACGAATCAAGAGTGTCAGTGGAAAAGTGTGTATGGAACTGGAGGAGATAGCAGAGGTACTTAATGAATACTTTGCTTCAGTATTCACTACGGAAAAGGATCTTGGCGATTATAGGGGTAACTTGCAGTGAACTGAAAAGCTTGAGCATGTAGGTATTAAGGAAGAGGATGTGCTGGAGCTTTTGGAAAGCATCAAGTTGGATAAGTCACCGGGACTGGATGGGATGTACCCCAGGCTACTGTGGGAAGCGAAGGAGGAGATTGCTGAGCCTCTGGCGATGATCATTGCGTCATCAATGGGGACAGGAGAGGTTCCGGAGGATTGAAGGGTTGTGGATCTTGTTCTGTTATTCAAGAAAGGGGGTAGAGATAGTCCAGGAAATTATAGACCAATGAGTGGTTGGTAAGTTGATGGAGAAGATCCTGAGAGGCAGGATTTATGAACATTTGGAGAGGTATAATATGATTAAGAATAGTCAGCATAGCTTTGTCAAAGGCAGGTCGTGCCTTATGAGCCTGATTGAATTTCTTGAGGATGTGACTAAACACGTTGATGAAAATAGAGCAGTAGATGTAGTGTATATGGATTTCAGCAAGGCATTTGATAAGGTACTCCATGCAAGGCTTATTGAGGAAGTAAGGAGGCATGGGATCCAAGAGGACATTGCTTTGTGGATCCAGAACTAGCTTGCCCACAGAAGGCAAAGAGTGATTGTAGACGGGTCATATTCTGCATGGAGGTCAGTAACCAGTGGTGTGCCTCAGGGATCTGTACTGGGACCCCTACGCTTTGTAATTTTTATAAATGACCTGGATTAGGAAGTGGAGGGACGGGTGAGTAAATTTGCTAAAGACACAAAGGTTGGGGGTGTTGTGGATAGTGTGGAGGGCTGTCAGAGGTTGCAGCAGGGCACTGACAGGATGCAAAACTGGGCTGAGAAGTGGTAGATAGGGTTCAACCCAGATAAGTGTGAGGTGGTTCATTTTGGTAAGTCAAATATGATGGCAGAATATAGTGTTAATGGTAAGACTCTTGGCAGTGTGGAGGATCAGAGAGATCTTGGGGTCTGAGTTCAGAGGACACCCAAACCTGCTGTGCAAGTTGACTCTGTGGTTAAGAAAGCATACAGTGCATTGGCCTTCATCAACCGTGGGATTGAGTTTAGGAGCTGAGAGGTAATGTTGCAGCTACACAGGACCCTGGTCAGACCCCACTTGGAGTACTGTGCTCAGTTCTGATCTCACTACAGGAAGGACGTGGAGACCATAGAAAGGGTGCACAGATTTACAAGGATGTTGCCTGGATTGGGGAGCATGCCTTATGAGAATAGGTTGAGTGAACTTGGCCTTTTCTCCTTGGAGCAATGAAGGATGAGGGGTGACCTGATAGAGGTATACAAAATGATGAGAGGCATTGATCGTGTGGATAATCAGAGGTTTTTCCCAGGGCTGAAATGGCTAGCACGAGAGGGCATAGTTTTTCAGATGTTTGGAAATGGGTACAGAGGAGATGTCAGGAGTAAGTTTTTTTTATATTACACAGATTGTGGTGAGTGCATGGAATGGGCTGCTAGTGACAGTGGTGGAGGCGGAAACGATAGGGTCTTTTAAGAGACTCCTAGGTAGGTACATGGAGCTTAGAAAAATAGAGGGCTATGGGTAAGCCTGGATAGTTCTAAGGTAAGGACATGTTTGGCACAGCTTTGTGGGCAGAAGGGCCTGTATTGTGCAAGGTTTTCTACGTTTCTATACACTTTCCAACATGTATTTCATTTGCAACTTCTTTGCTCATTCCCTAAACTATCTAAGTCTCTCTGTAGGATCTCTGTTTCCTCAACACTACCTGCTCCTCCACCCATCTTTGTATCACTGGGAAATTTTGCCTCAAATCCATTAATCCCATAAAACAAATCATTGACATATATAGTAAAAAGCAGCGGTCTCAACACCGACTCCTGTGGAACTCCACTGGTAACCAGCAGCCAGCCAGAATAGGACCCCTTTGTTCCCACTCTCTGTTTTCTGCCGATCAACCAATACTCCACCCATGCTAGTAATTTCCCTGTAATTCCATGGGCTCTTATTGTGCTAAGCAGCCTCCCGAGCAGCACCTTGACAAAGGTCTTCTGAAAATCCAAATTCACCACATCCACTGTATCTCCTTTGTCTACCCTGCTTGTAATTTCCTCAAAAAATTGCAGTAGGTTTGTCAGGCAGGATGTTCCTTTCAGGAAACCATGCTGGCTTTGGCCTATCTTGTCATGTGCCTCCAAGTACACAGTAATCTTGTCCCTAACAATCGATTCCAACAACTTCCCAACCACTGATGTCAGGCTAACAAGGTCTATAGTTTCCTTTCTGTTGCATCCCACCCTTCTTAAATAGCGGAGTAACATTTGCAATTTTCCAGTCAACCGGTACAATGCCAGAATCTATCGATTCTTGAAAGTTCATTGTTAATGCCTCTGCAATCTTTCTAGCTACTTCCTTCAGAATCCGAGGGTGTATTTCATCAGGTCCAAGAGATTTAACCACCCTCAGACCACTAAGCTTCCTGAGCACCTTCTCAGTCGTAATTTTCACTGCACATACTTCACTTCCCTGACACTCTTGAATTATTATGGGTGTAGATAGAGTGAATGCAAGCAAGCTTTTTCCACTGAGGCTAGGGGGAGAAAAAAACCAGAGGACATGGGTTAAGGGTGAAGGGGGAAAAGTTTAAAGGGAACCTTAGGGGGGGGGCTTCTTCACATAGAGAGTGGTGGGAGTGTGGAATGAGCTGCCAGATGAAGTGGTAAATGCGGGCTCACTTTTATCATTTAAGAAAAACTTGGACAGGTACATGGATGAGAGGTGTATGGAGGGATATGGTCCAGGCGCAGGTCAGTGGGACTAGGCAGAAAAATGGTTTGGCACAGCCAAGAAGGGCCAAAAGGCCTGTTTCTGTGCTGTAATGTTCTATGGTTCTATACTGCAGATGTCTCCACTGTGAAGACTGATGCAAAACACGCATTCAGTTCCTCTGCCATCTCTGCGTCTCTCCTTACAATATCTCCAGCTTCATTTTCTATTGGTCCTATATCTACCCTCGACTCTCTTTTACCCTTTATATACTTAAAAAAGCTTTTACTATCTTCTTTGTTATTAGTCGCCAGCTTCCTTTCATAATCCATCTTTTCGTTCCTAATTTCCTAAGTTTTTAAAAAGCTTCCTAATCCTCCACCTTCCCGCTAGCTTTGGCTTCATCGTATGCCCTCTCTTTTGCTATTACTTTGGCTCTGACTTCATTTGTCAGCCATGGTGGTGTCCATCCTTTATTCGAAAATTTCTTATTTGGAATCTATCTGTCTTGCACTTCCCTCATTTTTTGCAGAAACTCCAGCCATTGCTGCTCTGCTGTCCTTCCTGCAAGAGTCTCTTGCCAGTCAACCTTGGCCAGTTCCCCTCTCATGCCATTGTAATTTCCTTTATTTCAATGAAATACTGACACATTGGAATTTAGTTTCTCCTTCTCAAATTTCAATGTGAACCCGATCATAAAGTGATCACTGTTCCCTGAGGGTTCCTTAATCTTAAACACTTATCACCTTCGGATCATTGTACAACACCCAATCCAGCACAGCCAATCCCCTAGTGGGCTCAACAACAAGCTGTTCTAAAAAGCTATCCCTTAGACATTCTACAAATTCTCTCTCTTGAAGTCCAGTACTGACCTGGTTTTCCCAATCCACTTTCATGTTAAAATCCCCAACAATTATTATGACATTGCCCTTCTGACACGCATTTTATCTCATGCTGTAATTTGCAATCCACATCCCAGATGCTGCTTGGAGGCGTGTAGACAACTGCCATTGAGATCCTTTTACCCTTGCCATTTCTTAACTCAACCCATAGAGACTCTACACCTTCCAATCCTATGTCATCCCCTTCTAACAATTTAATATTATTTCTTATACACAGGGCCACACCACCCCCTCTGCCTACTAACCTATTTTCCGATATACTGTATATCCTTGGACGTTCAGCTCTCATTGGCAGCCATCGTTTAGCCAAGTTTCAGAGATGGCCACAACGTCATACTTGCCAGTCTGTAGCTGAATTTCAAGATTGTCCGTTTTATTTCTTTTGCTGCATGCATTCAAATATAACACTTTCAGTCCAGCATTTGTTGCTTTCTGTTTTATCTGCACCACGCCTCTATTGCCCAGTAACTCATGCCACTGGCTGTGATTATGCCTCATCTCCTGCCTGTCCTTTCTATCGTCTCTGTGCACGCTATCTTTGATTTATTTCTGTTTTCCCTTTCCTCAGCCCTATCACTCTGGTTCCCATCCCCCTGCCAGATTAATTTCCATAATAGTGGTGGCCTGAGCTAAAAATGTCACCAGCTGACAACAAAGGGATCAAACAACCTAAAATGTTTTGCAAAGACAACTTAATCTTGTTTCCATCAAAAAGAGTATCTCATCTTAGAATCACAGAATACTGCAGTATAAGGAAGGCAGTTATCTAATTGCCTCCCTACCCTGCTCTTCTCAAATATAAACTGGAATCTAGTTTCTAAACAAATGTATAAAATACATTCAATGGTTATAGTGTTAGCAGGTCCACATTATAGCAGTGACTTGGAATTATTTTCGTAGTGAGCTACTGAACCAACGGGGAAGGAAATAGATCTATTCCGTAGAATCGTTTTTCTTAAAATACAGATATAAATAGAAAAAACATAGAAAACCTACAGCACAATACAGGCCCTTTGGCCCACAAAGTTGTGCCAAACATGTCCCTACTTTAGAAATTACTAGGTTTACCTATAGCCCTCTATTTTACTAAGCTCCTTGTCTTAGAAAAGTCTGATCCAAAAGTCTCTTAAAAGACTGTATCGTATTCGCCTCCACCACTGTTGCCAGCAGCCCAATCCACACAGTCACCACTCTCTGTATATAAAAAAGTACCCCTGACATCTCCTCTGTACCCATTTCCAAGCATCTTAAAACTATGTCCTGTCGTGCCAGCCATTTCAGCCCTGGGGAAAAGCCCCTGACTATCCACACGATCAATGCCTCTCATCATCTTATACATCTCTATCAGGTCACCTCTCATCCTCCGTTGCTCCAAGGAGAAAAAGCCGAGTTCACCCAACCTATTCTCATAAGGCATGCTCCCCAATCTAGACAACGTCCTTGTAAATCTCCTCTGCACCCTTTCTATGGCTTCCGCGACCAGAACTGAGCACAGTACATCAAATGGGGTCTGACCAGGGTCCTATATAGCTGCAGCATTACCTCTCGGCTCCTAAACTCATTTCCACGATTGCTAAGGCCAATACACAGTCTTCAACCACAGAGTCAACCTGCGCGGCTGCTTTGAGCGTCCCATGGACTCGGACCCCAAGATCCCTCTGATCCTCCACACTGCCATTAATACTATATTCTGCCATCATACTTGACCTACCAAAATGAACCACCTCACACTTATCTGGGTTGAGCTCCATCTGCCACTTCTCAGCCCAGTTTTGCATCCTATCAGTGTCCCACTATAACCTCTGACAGCTCTCCACACTATCCACAACACCCCCAACCTTTGTGTCATCAACTAACTTACTAACCCATCCCTCCACTTCCTCGTCCAGGTCATTTATAAAAATCACAAAGAGTAAGGGTCCCAGAAAAGATCCCTGGTGACCAACCTCCATGCAGAATATGACCCGTCTACAATCACTCTGTGCTTTCTGTGGGCAAGCCAGTTCTGGATCCACAATGCAATGTCCCCTTGGATCCCATGCCTCCTTATTTTCTCAATAAGCCTTGCATGGTGTACCTTATCAAATGCCTTGATGAAATCCATATACACTACATCTACTGCTCTTCCTTCATCAATGTGTTTAGTCACATCCTTAAAAAATTCAATCAGGCTCGTAAAGCACGACCTTCCTTTGACAAAGCCATGCTGACTATTCCTAATCATATGATACCTCTCCAAATGTTCATAAATCCTGCCTCTCAGGATCTTCTCCATCAACTTACCAATCACTGAGGTAAGACTCACTGGTCTATAATTTCCTGGGCTATCTCTACTCCCTTTCTTGAATAAGGGAACAACATCCACAACCCTCCAATCCTCCGGAATCTCTCCAGTCCCCATTGATGATGCAAAGATCATTGCCAGAGGCTCAGCAATCTCCTCCCTCGCCTCCCACAGTAGCCTGGGGTACATCTCATCCAGTCCCAACGACTTATCCGACTTGATGCTTTCCAAAAGCTCCAGCACGTCCCCTTTCTTAATAAGTACATGCTCAAGCTTTTCAGTCTACTGTAAGTCATCACTACAATCACCAAAATCCTTTTCCATAGTGAATACTGAAGTAAAGTATTTATTAAGTACTTCTGTTATTTCCTCCGGTTCCATACACACTTCCCCACTGTCACACTTGACAGGTCCTATTCTTTCATGTCTTATCCTCTTAAAAAGTGTTAAAAATTACTGATAATTGTTAAGCAGAACATGAATTTTGGGTAAACACCTGTCGTCACCAACAGCTTGCTCATGCTAGCAAGTTCACCTCTGCACATTATACTCACATCATGCTACAGATGTGCAATAGAGAGCACCCCAACAAGCTGCATCACTGCTTAATACGGAAACTGCACTGCAGCAGTAAGGCAGGCTCTGCAATGGGTAGTCACAACTGCCCAATGCATCACTGACAGCAGTCTATCAGCCAACAAGGACAAATATTCAGAAAGGTGTCAGACTAAGGCCCGTAACATCACAAAGGATCCGACCCACTCTCCTTATGGACTGTTTGTCCCACTCCCATCAGGGACAAGGCTATTCAGCATCCATGTCAAGATCACCAGACTCGAAAACAGTTACTTTCCCCAAGCAGCAAGCCTGATCCACCCCTCCACACACCCAATCACCACTACTTCAACATTTCCGGTCAGTCACCTCGTGTGCAGACACTCCTGTGTCTACAGACAGTTTATGGACATACAATTAATCCACTGTAAGTATACCAGCTATCTTATATACAGTGGCATGCAAATGTTTGGGCATTCCTCATCAAAACTTCTGTTACTGTGAATAGTTAAGTGAGTAGAAGATGAACTGATCTCCAAAGTCATAGTTAAAGATGAAACATCCTTTTCAACATTTTAAGCAGGATTAGCGTATTATGTTTGTTTTGTACAATTTTAGAGTGAAAAAAAGGAAAGGAGCACCATGCAAAAGTTTGGGCACCCCAAGAGATTTGAGCTCTCAGATAACTTTTACCAAGGTCTCTGACCTTAATTAGCTTGTTAGGGCTATGGCTTGTTCAGAGTCATCGTTAGGAAAGGCCAGGTTATGCAAATTGCAAAGCTTTATAAATACCCTGACTCCTCAAACCTTGTTCTAACAATCAGCAGCCATGGGTTCTTCGAAGCAGCTGCCTAGCACTCTGAAAATTAAAATAAATGATGCCCACAAAGCAAGAGAAGGCTACAAGAAGCTAGCAAAGCGTTTTCAGGTAGCCGTTTCCTCAGTTCGTAATGTAATTAAGAAATGGCAGTTAACAGGAATGGTGGAGGTCAAGTTGAGGTCTGGAAGACTAAGAAAACTTTCCAAGAGAGCTGCTCGTAGGATTGCTAGAAAGGCAATCGAAAACTCCTGTTTGACTGCAAAACACCTTCAGGAAGCTTTAGCAGACTCTGGAGTGATGGTGCACTGTTCCACTGTGCAGTGACGCCTGCACAAATATGACCTTCATGAAAGGGTCATCAGAAGAAAACCTTTCCTGTGCCCTCACCATAAAATTCAGTGTCAGAAGTTTGCAAAGGAACATCTAAACAAGCCTGATGCATTTTGGAAACAAGTCCTGTGGACTGATGAAGTTAAAATAGAACTTTTTGGCTGCAGTGAGCAAAGGTATGTTTGGAGAAAAAAAGAGTGCAGAATTTCATGAAAAAAACACCTCCCCAACTGTTAAGCACAGGGGTGAATCGATCATGCTTTGGGCTTGTGTTGCAGCCAGTGGCATGGGGAACATTTCACTGGTAGAGGGAAGTATGAATTCAATTAAATACCAGCAAATTCTGGAAGCAAACATCACATTCTCTGTACAAAAGCTGAAGATGAAAAGAGGATAGCTTCTACAACAGGATAATGATCCTAAACACACCTCAAAATCCACAATGGACTACCTCAAGAGGAGCAAGCTGAAGGTTTTGTCATGGCCCTCATAGTCCCCCAACCTAAACATCATCGAAAATCTGTGGATAGACCTCAAAAGAGCAGTGCATGCAAGACGGCCCAAGAATCTCACAGAACTACAAGCCTTTTGCAAGGAAGAATGGGCAAAAATCCCCCAAACAAGAATTGAAAGACTCTTAGCTGGCTACAGAAAGCATTTACAAGCTGTGATACTTGCCAAAGGGGGTGTTACTAAGTATTGACCATGCAGGGTGCCCAAACTTTTGCTTTGGGCCTTTTTCCTTTTTTATTTTGAAAATGTAAAAGATGGAAATAAGTAATCTTGCTTAAAATATTAAAGAAATATGTCATCTTTAAACTTTATGCCTTTTGGAAATCAGGTCACCTTTTACTCGCTTAGCTATTCACAGTAACAGAAATTTGAACCGGGGTGCCCAAACTTTTGCATGCCACTGTACATATAGTTATTGTGCTTTTTAATTATTATGTTCTTTATTTTGTTTTTTGTGCTACATTGCAGGAAAAGTAACAATTATTACATTTTCCTTTACACTTGTGTATTGGAAATGACATTCTCTTCTTCTTTATCGTGCCCACGGACAGTCTATACATGGCCCAGCCAGAACTGGACACATTTTGTGCCTTGTTGCTGAATTCGGCAAGATCTGCAACAGCACAGGGTTCCTCTAGCGATGGGCATTGCAGGAGATGTTGTATAGTTTGTGGCTTAGTTCCACATTCACAAGTTGTTGGGCTGGTTGTATATCCCCATTTGCTAAGTGACACCTTAATGACATTAAACCATCTTGAATCTTAAACCAGGTAGATATGAGAAGTAAATCCCAGCAATGTTTTTCTCTCCTTAGTGTCAGATATTAGGTCAATTACATGTGAATCCTGTCCTCAACTATGCCACCTAAACTAAGATCACCTTGCCAGATGTGCCCCAAGGCAGCAGAGCTCAGGACCGCACCAAAGCATTAAGACAATGAACTCAAGTCCACTGTCATGTAGCAACTCAATGAAAATCAGTTTGAGTCGTTCATAAAACCATCTCCATAACTTAACCTACATCTAAAGATTCACTCTCATATTTTTGCACAAATTCCTCTCAGTTATAAGTGGAGAAAACAACGATAAATAATATGTGCATAAAGAGGGAAAATGTCAATATTCAGAGACTACAGCATATACAAATATCATTTGTAATAACCTGGAAAATGTGACAAGGTGCACTTACAACGAACAATTCAGCGAACAATTAACTGTCAGCACTTGAGTATAAACAGCAACCTACCCGTACTTCCATATTTGGTATACAAAGTATTCCTATCAAAGAATGGATGCCTGAGTTTCCTGGCCGGCATAAATTTATAATCCCTATAAAACAAATAGAACATAGGCACACAGTGTGAACAATGCAAGATTAGAAGATTTAAAGATTAGCTTTCTCATAACACTGTACATCAAAACATACAGTGAAATGCATCGTGCCATTAATCCACTCCTCCACCCCTCCAACGACCACCACTTTATCATTTCCTCATAAGCTATCTAATGTATTTATATTTATTGCATTTTATTATTAGTGTTCTTTATCTTCTTGTGCGTTTTTTCATGCTACATCGGAACCAGAGGAGCAATTATTTCATTCTCCTTTATACTTTGTACTGGAAATGATATTAAACAAGCTGGAAACTTGAACAGCCAATACAGAACAAGGATGAGCTGAGGCAGCCTGCAAGTGTCGCCGTGCTTCAGGCGCCAACATAGCACGCCCACAACTCACTAACCCGTATGCCTTTGGAATGTGAGAGGAAACCAGCACATTAGCTCTGGACTCTTAGGCAAAAATCTTCCTCCACTATACATTCAAAATCAAATTACAGGGATTAACAATTGTTCACCTCTGCTTCCAATATTCTGCCATTTACTCCATGTTGAAACAACAGGCCAATACTGAATAGCCAGGGTGAGGAAAAACCTATCTGGCACACATTGATACAGAAGGGTTAATCTTAATACTCTGAAATGGGAGGGTAGCTGTAAGTCAGTAGGACTAGACCAAAACCACCTTCAGTATGGTTTCAGTATGCAGGTGGCTTCAAAATGACTTAAGTACTTTTTTAAAAAAAAGACTCGAAGGATGCAGACATCATGGCAATGCCTGCAATTTATTAAGAAACGACCTTTGTATATGAGGAAATAATTAAGTGCGTCTGGAATCTTCTTTAGGAAACAGTAAAAATGGCATTTTCCTTTGGTGGACCAGACAGATTTCTATTATGGCTTGGATGTGTTAAAGCTCTTATTACTAAGGCATGTATTAAGTAACATGTACAAAATGCTGGAGGAACTCAACAGGTCAGGCAGGGGAATAAGCCATCATTTTAGACCAAGAGCCTCATCAGGGCCAGAAAGGAAGAGGGCAAAAGTCAGAATAAGGTAGGGGGAGGGGAAGGAGAACAAGCTGGCAAATGACTGCTGAAACGGCGGGAGGAGAAGATGGCAGCGCGCCATGCGTGTGCAGCTCTCTGGTGAAAAATGGTATCGTATCTGTTAAATAGGGGCCGTGGACAATTCTGATTTGATGGAGAATGGACGTGAAAGCACAGATGAACATCTGGAGAAATTTCTGAAACGCCCGTCCGCTGCTGTCGTTACTGTGTGGTCGGGAATCTTTCAGAGGGTAGGCCTCAAAATCCCCGGCCTTGCCTGCTTTTGGCAACCGAGAAGGAGATTGAATCGTTCAGCAGAGATGCCGCTCAGTACTCGGTGTCGGAGAGCTGATCAGAGGGAGAAGTTTTCGGATTGTGGTCGGCATGGCAGGGAGAGTTTTTCTTCCTTCTCCCATCTGCGTGAGATGTGGGACATTTGAGAAACTTTGAACTTTACTGTGCTCACGGACTTTCTTCATCAAGTTATGGTATTGTTACACTGTTTGTAACTATAAGCATAATTATGTGGTTTTGTCAGTTTTTTCAGTCTTGGTTTGTCCTGTGTTTTTGTGATATCACACCGGAGGAAATAATGTATCATTTCTTAAAGCATGCATTACTAAATGACAATAAAAGGGGACTACGTGTCTTCACAATCTAAAACCCAGGCGAATGGCAAGGTGGGTGGGTGGGGAAGGGGGATGAATTAAGAAGCTGGGAAGTGATGGAGCAGTTGATACTGACACTCATTCTATTTTTCTCATCTACCCAATGAATAGATGAGATCAGATGTGAATAAATGAAGTCACTGGCACAGCAATGATCAAATTACTGATTTTGATAATACTTAATTTACTTAAAATACTTAATACTTTATTCATTCACATGAAAGAATTTCACAAAATGGTCTATCTGCTACATTAGGGGAATATAAGACCATAAGTCAGAGGAGTAAAATTAGGCCAATCAGCCCATCAAGTCTACTCCACCATTCCATCAAGGCTGATAAATTATCCCTCTCAGCCCCATTCTCCTGACTTCTCCCCATAACCTTTCACACCCTAATCAGGAACCTATCAATCTCCGGTTTAAATACACCCAATGACTTGGCCTCCACAGCTGCCCGTGGCAACGAATTCCACAGATTCACCACACTCCGGCTAAAGAAAGTTCTTCTCATCTCTGTTCTAAATGGATGTCCCTCTAGTCTGAGGCTGTGACTTCTGGTCCTAGACTCTCCCACTAGAGGAAACATCCTCTCTATGTCCACTCCATCTAGGGCTTACAAAAGAATCACCTGGGTATCAAAGTAATACCTCAAACTGTCATGCTGACTACAGACTATATTACTGTTATCCTCCTAATAAGATTGCTGCAAGTTATGCCACAACAATAATAATAAGCGCTAAAATAGCACTGACATGGATATAGGGTTTGGAGCATTGAGTGGTCACTTAATGCTGCACCAATCCCAGTACAGGCACTGTTAATCGTAGTAGTAAGACTTAACCTTCGATTGTACTCAAAATGGTATAGATTTTATATTATATTTCAATATTGCATAGGAAGCAGCCATTCAGCCCATCTAAGACAGTTCATTTGATGGCTCTCTGGGCCTGTTATCACTGCAGTTCAGAAAAATGATTTGGGGGGGGGGGTAATCTCACTGAGACCTGAAGAACGTTGAAAGACCTAGATAGAATGGACATGGAGAAGAGTGGGGGGAGTTTAGGACCAGATGGCACAGCCTCAGAATAGAAGGATGTTTGTTTAGAACGGAGATTAGGAAGAATTTCTTTCGGCAAGAGGATGGTGAATCTGTGTTCATTGCCACAAGTGGCTGTGGAGACCAGATTGTTGGATATACCTAAAGCAGAGGTTGATGGGTTCTTGATTAGTCAGGGCACCAAAGATAACGGGGAGAAGGCAGGAGAATGGGTTTGAGAGGAATAATAGATCAGCCATGATGGAATGATGCAGCAGACTCGATGGGCCAAATGGCCTAATTCTGCTCCCACGAGGAATTCTAGCTCTTACTAACTCTTCCTTCAGCTAGTCCTGACGAAGGGTCTCGGCTCGAAATGTCGACTGTACCTCTTCCTAGAGATGCTGCCTGGCCTGCTGCGTTCACCAGCAACTTTTAGTGTGTTGCTTTAATTCTGCTCCCATGTCTTATTGTCTTCTCAGAGCATTTCCATCTCATTAACACACGCTACGTCTAATTTTACCATCAGCCACCTACACAAAGGGTAAGTTACCTCAGCTAATTAACTTACAAATCAGCTTGTCTTTGAATGGGAGAGGAAGCTGAAGTACTCATGACACCTCTTCAGTCACAGTGAGAATAGGCAAATTCCAGACAGCATAGGAGGTGTCAGACAGCTGCACTACCTGCTGCCTTCATGGTCTTCATATGAAGACAATACAGTGGGCTAGAAAGTTTGTGAACCCCGTAGAATAGTCGCTATTCCTGCATAAATATGACCTAAAATTTTCTCAAATCTTTACACAAGTCCTAAAACTAGATAAGGAGAAACCCAATTAAATAAATAACACTAAAACATTACACTTGTTCATTTATTTATTGAGAAACATGATCAATATTACATGTATTTGTTGGAAAAAGTATGTGAACCTTTGGTTGAAGTTATTGTGATACGGGGGAGGGGGGGTCACACTAGTTACTGAAAGCAAACATTTCCAGTAACTGTTGATCAGTCCTGCACATCGGCTTGGAGGAACTTTACGCCATTTCTCTTTACAAAATAGCTTCAACTCTGGGATGTTGATGGGCTTCCTTGCATGAACTGTTCTCTTTAGGTCCTTTCACAACATTTCTATAGGACTACGGTCAGGATTTTGACTCGGCCATTCCAAAACACGGATTTTCTTCTTTTTAAACCATTCTGTTGTTGATTTACTTTTGTCTTTCAGATCATTGTCTTGTTGTATTATCCATTTTCTATTAAGCTTCAGTTAAAGGACCCTGACATTCTCCTATAAAACGTCTTGATACAATTTTGAATTCATTGTTCCCTCAACGATTGCAAGTTGTCCAGGCCCTGAGGCAGCAAAGTAGCCCCAAACCATGATGTTCCTTCCACCGTGCTTCACAGTTGGGATGAGTTTTTTTGTGTTGGTTTCCTCCAAACATAACAATGTGCATTTCTGCCATAAAGTTCAACTTTTGTCTCATCTGTCCACAGAACATTGTTCCAGAAGTGTTGTAAAATATCCAGCTGGTCTTTGGCAACTTAAAACGTGCAGCAATGCTTTTTTGAAGAGCAGTGGTTTCATCTGTGGTGTCCTTCCATGAACATCATTCTTGTTCAGTTTTTCTTGTGGTGGACACATGAACAGAGACTTTGGCAAGTTCTAGAGATTTCTGCAGGCCCTTTGCTGTTACCCTTGGGTTCCTTCTCACCTCCTTCAGCACTGCACGTTGGTGCTCTTGGTGTGATCTTTGCAGGATGCCCACTCCTAGGGAGGGTAGCAACAGTACTGAGTTTCCTCCATTTGTAGACAACTTCTTTTACTGTGGACTGATGAACACTCGAGCTCTGTCAGTAACCTGACTTTGTGTGTCTTCTTAGAGGACAGGACACCTCTATGACTCACACCCCCAATCTCATCTCATTGACTGGAACACCTAACTCCAAATAGGTTTCGTACAATACATGTAACATTGGATCATCTTTCTCAATAAATAAATGAACAAGTATAACTGTTATTTATTTAATTGGGTTCTCTACCTAGTTTTAGGACTTACGAGAAGACCTGATCACATTTTAGATCATACATGCAGAAATAGAGAAAATTCTAGGGTTCACAAACTTTCTAGCATCACTGTATATAGTTATTCCTCTCAGGATAATTGGGAACAAACAATAAATCCTTACCATACCACTGTCTTTTCATGTGTCAAAAATCAAACAGAATGAAGCAATTGTATACTGAATCTTACCTGCCCAGGATCGAAAGGCTGCTACTATTGCCATTTTGCTGGCTAATAACCGTGCTTCTCTGTCCTCTCTGCATGAAAATTAAGAAAAATACTTATTACACCTTAAATATAACTGAATCCAGTTTATTCCCTGCATACGTACAGTATATCATTGATGGCTGAGATTACATGGGGACCAGCCTTTGTGATACCGCGCCATATCACAGTGGGAGTGTAAGCAAGACAGCAAGAGAGCGCAAGTGATAGAGAAAGATAGATAAATGCACCAAGTTTCTGGGAGTTCACATCACTGATGATTTCACTTGGTCTCTTAACATCACCTCCCTGAGCAAGGCCGCACAGCAACACCTCCACTTCCTAAGGAGATGGAGGAAAGCGAGGCCCCCACCCCATCTTAACTGCATTTTAAAGGAGCACTAAAAGCATCCTTACAAGTTGCATCTCCATCTGGTATAGGAGCACCCAAGCATAAGACCAGAGTCTCTCTATCATCCATCAGCGACATTTATTGGGAGCGCTGCACAGGGCCCTTAGTATTATTAAGGATCCCAGCCATCCATCCAATATCCTCTTTGACTTTCTATCAGGCAGGAGATTTTGATGCATGAAAACAATTAACAGCCAGGATGGGAAACAGTCTCGACTCAGGTCATTCGGCTTCTGAACTCTCTGCCACATCACATTCAAAGTGTCACTGGTTAATCTGTTCTATACCTTACAATATTTAATTTATGCAACTTTAGTTTATTTATTTATGTGTAATCCAGCTGTAGATTTTATCCTTACTTTCATAAGCTATTATGCATTGCGTGTGTTATGTATAGAATGTTTACACACTGGGTCAGAGAAACATTGTCTAGTTTGAGGCTACACATGTATATTGTTAAATGACAATAAACTTAACTTACTTCGGCACAGATTAAGGTGCACTAAACTGCTCCACCACTGGGGCAATTCAAACTGAACCTCAGTCATGTGTAATGTTCTCACACATATGCTAAAGTGTGTGAGCCATTCCCTGCCTGACTTTTGCTTATAATAGTCAGCTACACCAAAACTCTCTCTCGAGCTCAATTATAAACCCAAGATTCTGCAAATGCTGCAAATCCAGAGTAATACACACAAATGATGGCAGAACTCAGAAGGTCAGGCAGCATCTTTCGAATGGAATAAAGGGTCAATGTTTCAGGCTGCGAGTCTTCATTAGGACCCCTCATCGTGATTCCTGATGAAGGGTCTTGGCCCAAAGCCTTGACTCTTTATTCCCCTCCAAAGATGCTGCCTGACCTGCTGAGTTCCTCCTGCAATTTGTTTGTGTTACTCTCATTCTACCTTCGCTGTCTCATCCAGCTGAAGTGAGGTAATACTGCACAGGTAAAGATTTTTAGGACTTTAGGTGTACTCCAGGTAGTCTTTTACCCTTTTGCTTATCGAATATCTATCTAAAGCATTCAGATTGTTTCCAGATAAACTCACACCCAGTTTAGGAAAATGTCGTTGTTGAATTAGACTATTTAATAGATATTTTCTATGCTGCTTAACAATTGTCTGCCTGTATTTTACATAGCTACCTAAATTTATGTATCTGTTTAGTATGCTTCCTAGTGGTCACAGTATGTATATGCAATTGTTTCATGTGTCTCACTGTGGTTACAGTTCTTTGCATTATTCTGCAAAGCTCTGGAAGCATCTCTGGTGTTGTATTAGTTGAATAGGGACTACCAGATTGGTTAACTCTTATCTACAAATTTTAATGGAATGTTTCTTGTCTATGGGGTACACCATCTTTTTAACTTCTAGCCTCAGCTACAGAACCTTTGTATCTCTACATTTCCAACTCTCTTTGCGCTTAATAAAACAATTGTGAAGCAACAAGCTTTATGCCTCAATCCCGACTTCAGAAAGAATCTTGGGTTAAAAACATCACAATCCACTATTATTGACTTGGAGTCGGTGACTGAAGTGATACTGTACAGAAAGGGGCACTGGTCCATTGAATCATTGACCACCCATTGAACTAATTCTACATTGACCCAATTTTTCCCACCATATTCTCATCAATTTGCCTCAAACTCTACCACTTACCTATAAACTTGGGGCCATCTACAGTGGACAATCTACTTACCTGTAGGAGGTGGGAGGAAACTGGTGCACTCAGTGTAAACCCATATGGTTAAGGGTAGAACTCCTGGGTCTCTGGCACTGCAATACCGAGGCTCTATCAGGTGCACCACCATGTCACCCACCTTTCGCATCGGCAGCCAGTGCCTTTCCTCAGGGTGTAAATGGCTAATATGAGGCAGCATAATTTTAAGGTGATGGGAAGTATGGGAAGAGGGTGGTGGTGGTGGGGGGATGTCAGAGGTAGACACCATGCCTGGGGTGGTTGTAGAGGCAGATACAATAGGGCATTTAATAAACTCTTAGATAGGCCCATGGATAAAAGAAAAATGGGAGGGTTATGTAGTAGGGAAGGGTTAGCTGATCATAGAATAGGTTAAAAGGTCAGCACAACAATGTGGGCTGAAGGGCCTGCACTGTGCTAAGATGTTCCATCCCTCCAGAAAGGCTATCATTCCCTTTGTAAATTATGTGATGCATCTGCATGCAAACTTTGTGTTACAGGCATAACAACAGCCAGATGTTTATAGCACAGCATTCTGAACGTCTTTCTCTTCATTTCAACAATATTCTAAAGTTTTGCACTCCATCTGCCAATTTTCCCCCACTATTTCTGCAGCATCTTTGTACCTTCTCCCACCTCTCCTTGTATAAGCAACATATTGAATGACAATATATTCAGCCCCTTCATCCTGTTCTTTAATATGGATTGTAAATACTGATCCTTCTGACATCCAATTATAGCTTGCCCTCCTCTCCTCCCAAAAATGATCCATTTTCCCACAGTACTTGGTGTACTGTGTTCAGTTCTGGTCACCTCACTACAGGAAAGATGTGGAAACTATAGAAAGGGTGCAGAGGAGATTTACAAGGATGTTGCCTGGATTGGGGAGCATGCCTTATGAGGATAGGTTGAGTGAACTTGGCCTTTTCTCCTTGGATCGATGGAGGATGGGAGGTGATCTGATAAGAGGTGTATAAGATGATGAGAGGCATTGATCGTGAGGATAGCCAGAGGCTTTTTCCCAGGGCTGAAATGGTAAACACGAGGGGGCAAAGTTTTAGGGTGCTTGGAAGTAGGTACAAGGGGGATGTCAGAGGTAAGATTTCCACACAGAGAGTAATGGGTGTGTGGAACCCAATGCCAGTGACAGTGGTAGAGGCGGATACAATAGGGTCTTTTAAGAGACTCTTAGATAGGTACATGGAGCTCAGAAAAATAGAGATTGTGCGCTAGGGCAATTCTGTCAGTTTCCAGAGTGGGTTGCATGGTCGGCACAACATTGTGGGCCAAAAGGCCTGTAGTGTGCTGTAGATTTCTATGAAGCTTGCTAGTTTTGGTAAGTTAGCCAGTCCAAAATCTGTTAACATACTGCATAACCCTAATACCACCGTCGTCATTAGGTGGCATCTGGAATTTCCAGTAGTTGGGCGATTTCCCTGCACGCCGCTCTGACATGTTGGGAAATCGAATACTCGCCAGGTTACAGCAGTGGTCTGCCTTTGCCTTCTGCCGGGAGAGTTTAACGAGATCACCACCTCTTGCGGTGGATGACCAGGACGTCTCAGTGCCTCGTTGTGCTCTTAGCGCTCCACAAACACCTGCTGGCCTCGCTCAATCTGCCAGGGCCAGACTTCACACGATGGGATAGGCAGATCCCCTACCTCACCGAGAGTCGAAAACCCTAACACCACCATCTCTTAAGTTATGCAATACCCCTTTCAAGGTATCCAACATATTCCAAATCAAAATGTAAAAACGCCCCATTTACTGGTCTGGACAGTCAGGTCCCAGGGAGTCAGGGACAGCTATTTTGGGTGGAATTAGTTGGGGCTGGAATGTGTGATACCACTTATGGGCTGCCCCCAGCACATCCTTGAATGTGATGGTTACTAACACAAATGACACATTTCACTGTATGTTTTAATGTACACTGCATGTGATCAATAAATCTATCTGAATCCGGATTCAAGATTGGCTTGGAGGCCAGAACCAGAGGGTGATGGTTGACAGTTTTTTCTCTGAATGGAGGCTGATGACTAGTGTTGTGCTGCAGGGGTCAGTCTTGGGATGCCTGCTAGTCGTTATTTCTGTAAGTGATGTACGCAAACACACAATAGTTGATCAGTAAATTTTCAGATGACACAAAATTAGGAAGTGCTGTTGATAGTGAAGAAAGTTATCGTAGATTACAGGTGCTGTTGATCAGTTAGGGAAATGGGCCAAGGAGAGGCAAATAGATTTCAACACAGGTAAGTGAGAGGTGATGAATTCTGGCAAAGTTAAACCAACACAGGGCTTGTATTATGAATGGTAAGGCACTAAAACAGAAGAAGCTAGGAGTACAAGTGCACAGTTCATTGAAAGCAGTGTCACAGGTAGACAGAGTGGTGAAAAAGACACATAGCATATTGGCCTTCATCATTCAGAGATTTGAGTACAGCAGGTAAGGCGTTATGTTGCAATTTTATACACTGTTGGGATTGCACTTTGCAGTACCACGTGTAGTTTTGGTCACCTTGTTACAGGAAAGAGGTGGCTAAGCTGGAAAAAGTACAGAAAAGATTTATGAAGATGTGGCTAACTCTAGGACTAGGGCTAGTCAGGCTACGTCTTTATTCCTTGTTACATGGGAGAATGAAGGATGACTTTTTAGAAATGTCTAAAATTATGAAAGACATAGATAAAGACAGATGGCAAGTCTTTTCCCAGGTTAATGAGGTCCAAAACTACAGAGGGTGTAGGTATAGGGTGTGTGGACAATGTGGTTGACATGGACTGGTTGGGCTGAAGACATCGCTCTGTAACTCGACAACATTCCTTATGCTCATCCATCAGTGAGCATGATCCATCCATCATGCTCACTGTTCGGAGGTATTCTGGAGTTAGGGTACAGAGCAAATACTAAGTTCAACAGCAGCCAATCTTCATATTTGAATATGGATTGCAGATTGAATTTTAAAATGCAGCTCTGAACAATGGCCTTCCATTTGACTGTAGAAGCCTGCATATGCATGAATGTGGCCCAGAGCTGGTGGGAATTAACATTCATTTTTGGTGTCTGGATTGTGGGTGCAAAGAGAAGGGCGTTTGAAAACTATGTAATTCCAAGGAAGCATTGTAGATACACTGTAACTATAGAAATGCTCTGCTGTTACCTTTGATCTTTAGTATATAAAAATATCATGCAATATTGGGTCAGGCAGGCCTCATCTTCCAACAGAGTCTCAATATGATGCCTGTTGCTTGTTTTTGCTGAATAAAACACTTCTATATTCAACTAGCCTCAGTGTCTCTCTGGTAACGTCACAACACATACTATATTTTCAACAAACTCCAAAAGATTTGTCCAACCCAAACTCCCCATCGTAAAACCACATCCACTCTGCCTGATTGTTTTTCTGATACTTCTTCAATAACAGACGCCAGCATTTCCCTAACGGTAGACCTTAAGCTTTATTCCACCCAGTCTCGAACAGTGTTACTCTTCGTGATTTTCCAGCTTGCTCTGACCCTTTCCAAAATTTTGGACACTCTAAATCATGTGATCTATTTAGTTCTGCAGCCACTTTTTTTAAAGACTTACATTTTTTAACCCATGAGACCCAGGGGAGTTATTAAATTTAGTTCTATCATGGGCCTAATAGCTTTCCCTAATGATTGGTTTAAGCTTCTCCCTTCTCTGCCATGGTTTTTCTATTATTATTGTGATGCTTTCAGTTTCTTTAACCATGAAGACAAATTTCAAAATACCATTTATTAAGTCTCAACTTATCAATTCCCACTCCTGTCCTTGGAGTGTATGTTTCACATAGATAATAAGACAATAATACATAGGAGCAGAATTAGCCATTCAGCCCATCGAGTTTGCTCCACCAGACCATCATGGCTGTTCCCGGATCCCACTCAACCCCATACACCTGCCTTCTCACCATATCTTTTGATGCCCCGACCAACCAGGAAACAATCAACTTCCACCTTAAATATACCCACGAACTTGGCCTCCACCGCAGTCTGTGGCGGAGCAGTCCACAGATTCACCACTCTCTTTTTTACCTGTTCTAAAAGGTGCCCCTCAACTTTGAGGTTGTGCCCTCCAGTTCTGGCTACTCCCACCAAAAGGAAACATCCTCTCCACCTTATCTAGTCTTTCATTCCCAGAATCATCCTCGTGAACCTCCTCTGGACTCTCTCCAATGACAACACGTCCTTTCTAAGATACGTGGCCCAAAGCTGTTGACAGTTCTCCAAATGTAGCCTGACTAGTGTCTTATAAAGTCTCAGCATTAACTCCTTGCTTTTATATTCTATTGCCCTTGAAATAAATGCCAACATTGCACTTGCCTTCTTTACCACAGACTCAACCTGTAAATTAACCTTCTAGGAGTCCTGCACGAGGATTCCTAAGTCCCTCTGCACCTCTGATGTTTGAACCTTCTCCCCATTTAGATAATAGTCTGCAGTATTGTTCCCTTTATCAAAATGCACTTGCGTACATTTCCTAACACTGTATTCCATCTGCCGCTTTTTTGCCCATTCTTCCAATTTGTCTAAGTCCTGCTGGAATTGCATTGCTTCCTCAGCACTACCTGCCCCTCCTCCTATCTTCATATGATCCACAAACTTTGCCACAAAGTCATCAATTCCATTACCTAAATCACTGACAAACAATGTGAAAAGCAGCAGTCCCAATACCAACCCCTGAGGAACACCACCCGTCACTGGCAGCCAAACAGAGAAGGCCCCCTTATATTTCCACTTGCTGATTCCTGCCTGTATCTTTCCTGTAATGCCATAGGATCTTACCTTGTTTAAGATAACTTCATGGAAACTATTTTTGTATTTCATGTTATCATAAGTTATGTTATAATTTTTGATTATACTTTTAGCCATCCTTTGCCAATTTCTATAATTCTGCCTTCTTTCTGGCCCTCTATTAATCTTTCCATAGTCCTTATTTGTCAATTGAACATATCTTTAAAATTATGAAAATATCTCTGTAATTGTTTGCCATCGTTATCCACCACCCTTCCTTTTAACCTATTCTCCTGGCCACATTAAACAATTCTGCCTTTAAACCATTGTAACTTATAATTTAACCATAAACACAGGTTTCAGATCCAAGTTTCTGACTCTCACCGATTGAGTGATCAAATTCAACAATAAAATCATCATTCCTGTCCCATTAATACATAAAGAGATATCTAGTTGGTTTATAATGTATTGTTCCAGAAACCTGTCAATGGCTTATGAACACTAACTCTGCAATTTATCAATTCTGCAAGAGTGAAGATTAGCTGCGTGTAACTATGACAGTGTCATTATTACAGCCCTATTGCTTCTTATTTTATTCTCGCTCCCGTAGGATAATTTTTACATTTCCCACTTAACCATATAGCACTTCCACAACCTGCTCCTCTCTCTTCCAGAACTATCCAGCTTAATCCGCTCAACAATTTCTGTTGAGAATAGCACATCTGAAAGAAATGCAAGGAGAAAACTTACTTGAGCTGCCCCTCTGCGGTATCTGGATTATGTCTGTAGTGAAAATCTGTGTACGGCGCTAGGATTTGCTGCAACAGAAGAAAATATGATTTCAAAAAATAAACCAGGGCTTTTAGAGACACGTATTTAGAAAAAAAGAAATGCAAGAAGCGTTCAGATGGTCAGGTGGCATCTGTGGACATAGTATTCAGGTTAAAGACCACTTGTCAGAATTCGGTAGTGGGGGGTGGGGTGGGGGAGGGTGTTGGTTAAGACCGGGGAGAATATCAGAATGACAATTCAGCTCACAGCTTGCATTCAGCATCCCCGAGGTAAAATCATTCACAAAGCAGTTTTTGCTGAAAAATCAGTTTTTCATCTTAATGTCAGGAAAACTCAAATTCACTGTCATCCATAAGATAGCTTTTTCTCCCACATTAATGTATTTCACAGAACGGATAAACTCTTCTCGGGCTTCCAGCCGGGTACAGGTATCGATTATAACCGACGCTTCGATGATAAACTCTGCCATCTTCTTCAGGGATATGCCTGGGCATGTCTAGTCCGTTATAGTACCAGCAGATTACACAAGCCCAGGCACCATCCCTGAAAAAGATGGCAAGGTTTGTCATCAAAACATCAGTTATAATCGATACCTGTACCCGGTTAGAAGCCTGAGAAGAGTTTATTCATCATATTCACTGGGAAAGCACGAGATCCTAGTTCACCAAAGTGTTTTTTTTTACTTAATCCATTTTGTTATATCCCAGTAAGTTTTCTTTTCCCGGCAACGAGACAGTGTCACTATTACGGGGGCATGAGTTATAACAAATCCCATACTTGTGTTTAGGGTCTCATACTTGCTAGCTACACCATAAAGGGTTTGTTCAATAGGATTAATGCTTTCAGTGTGCGCGGTAGAACAAGCACAAGATGTGAGGATCAAGAGGATAAGACGTGAGAGAATAGGACCAATCAAATGTGACTGCGTGTATGGAACCGGAGGAGATAGTGGAGGTACTTTGCTTCAGTATTTACTACGGAAAAGGATCTTGGCAATTGTAGGGATGGCTTACAGTGGACTGAAAAGATTGAGCATATAGACATTAAGAAAGAGGATGTGCTGGAGCTTTGAGAAAGCATCAAGTTGAATAGGTCACTAGGACCAGACGAGATATACCCCAGGCTACTGTGGGAGGCGAGGGAGTATATTGCTGAGCCTCTGCCAATGACTTTTGACGGAAGAGGTTCCGGAGGATTGGAGGGTTGCAGAAGTTGTTCCCTTATTCAAGAAAGGGAGTAGAGATAACCCAGGAAATTATAGACCAGTGAGTCTTACTTCAGTAAGTTGTTCGAGAAGATTCTGAGAGGCAGGATTTATGAACATTTGGAGAGGCATAATATGATTAGGAATAATCAGCATGGCTTTGTCAAAGGCAGGTCGTGCCTGACGAGCCTGATTGAATTTTTTGAGGATGTGATTAAACACATTGATGAAGGTAGAGCTGTAGATGTAGTGTATTTGGATTTCAGCAAGGCATTTGATAAGGTACCCCATGCAAGGCTTATTGAGAAAATAAGGAGGCATGGGAACCAAGAGGAACTTACTTTGTGGTTCCAGAATTGCCTTGCACACAGAAGGCAAAGAGTAACTGTAGACAGGTCATATTCTGCATGGATGTTGGTGACCAGTGGTGTGCCTCAGGGATCTGTTCTGGGACCCCCTACTCTTCATAATTTTTATAAATGACCTGGATAAGGAAGTGGAGGGATGGGTTAGTAAATTTACTGATGACACAAAGGTTGGGGGTGTTGTGGATAGTGTGGAGGGCTATCAGAGGTTACAGCAGGACATCAATAGGATGCAAAACTGGGCTGAGAAGTGGCAGATGGAGTTCAATCCAGATAAGTGTGAGGTGGTTTATTTTGGTAGGTCAAATATGATAACAAAATATAGTATTATTGGTAAGACTCTTGGCAGTGTGGAGAATCCAGAGGGATCCATTGGACATTCAAAACTGCTGCACAGATTAACTGTGTGATTAAGAAGGCACATGGTGCATTGGCCTTCATCAACTGTGGGACTGAGTTTAGGAGCCAAGAGGTAATGTTGCAGCTACACAGGACCCTGGTCAGACCTCACTTGGAGTACTGTGCTCAGTTCTGGTCACCTCACTACAGGGAGGATGTAGAAGGCATAGAAAAGGTGCAGAGGAGACTTACAAGGATGTTGCCTGAATTGGGGAGCATGCTTTATGAGAATAGGTTGAGTGAACTTGGCCTTTTCTCCTTGGAATGATGGAGGATGAGAGGTGACCTGATAGAGGTGTATAAGATGATGAGAAGCTTTGATCGTATGGATAGCTAGGGGCTTTTTCCCAGGGCTGAAATGGCTAACACGAAGGGGCACAGTTTTAAGGTGCTTGGAAGTAGGTACAGAGATGTCAGGAGTAAGTTTTTTTTTTAAACGCAGAGTGGTGAGTGTGTGGAATGGGCTGCCGGCAATAGTGGTGGAGGCAGATACAATAGGGTCTTTTAAGAGACTACTGGATAGGTACATGGAGCTTAGAAAAATAGAGAGCAATGGGTAACCCTAGGTAATTTCTAAAGTAAGTACATGTTTGGCACAGCATTGTGTGCCGAAGGGCCTATATTGTGCTGTAGGTTTTCTAGGTTTCTATAACTGCAATTGTAAAGGCACCCATGGCCATACCTCCAGTTCCACATCCGTTCTAATGTACTTCCGTGTCTTTGGGTGATTTAGTAGATGCAGAATGGTCGTGATGAGGGCCTCGTTTATCCGATTCAACTGACAGTCGATCACATTCTTCAGAATGGTACTCAGACCTCCACGGTTCGCCACCACCTCAGCATTCTGAAGTGCTGAGAAATTACTCCAACATTAGGACACAAAATACTGTGACACAGTGACTAAATTAATCAAAAGATGCTAACTAATGATCATATCAGTACAATTCGTAGCTACGTACTCTGGAATTAATGTCCTGTATGAAAGATTACCTTTAATTGTCACACGTACATCAAAACATTCAGTGAAATGCATTGTTTGCGTTAAAGACCGACAGTCTGAGGACGTGCTGGGATCAGCTCACAAGTGCTGCCATGCTTCCAGTGCCAACAGAGCATGCCCACAACTTACTCATCAATATGTGGGAGGAAACCCACCTGGTCACGGGAAGAACATACAAATTCTTTACCGACAGCAGCTGGAATAGAATCCTGACCTTAAAGCTTTACACTAACCACTATGTTGCAGTGCTGCCCAATGAAGGACATCTGCTTATGTACAAATGCAGACCCGTGTCCGTGTGGTACGTTTAAGAGTCATTCCACTTGCATACAGGCCCTCCAGCCCAACAAGACCCTTTGGTAAATGTACATTTCATTGCTCTTCACTCAACCCTGCACACATCAGGATGCTCTTTACAGACTACAGCTCAGCACTCAATACTATCACCCCCTCAAAACTAATCAAACTTTTAGAACTTGGCCTCCATGTACCTGCTCACCTAGTTTTCTTCCCCTTTACTCATCCCTCCCATCACCTCCTCCCACCTGGTTCTATCAACCCATGATAGAACATAGAAAGAGTAGAGGCAGATCAAATGGTGGAGCAGACCCGATAGGTCGAAGGCTCTATTGTGTCATATTGTCTTAAAATATCCCTGTAAAGGTCGTTAAACTGCACATGGTGCCTTGATTCCCTGCCTAGTCATCTGCCTGTCTAAAGGCTGCTTAAACGATATTCCAAGCAGTAGAAAACCAAGCAACACACACAGAAAATGCTGGTGGAATGCAGCAGGCCAGGCAGCATCTATAGGAAAAAGTACAGTCGACGTTTTGGGCCGAGACGCTTTGTCCAGCATCTGCGGATTTTTTCGTGTTTGAGTAGAAAACTAAACTTGTTTTTAATCAAATGGTTAAAAGCTGGTTGAATGTGGTTGACAGAAATATATTTTGCGTTGAACCTACTTATCCTCAAATCGTGAAATGGAACTTTTGGCATCTGTTGGAATAAGTTATCATAATTTAAGTTCTGAATGCCCCTCAACCATCTTGAACCAGAGGGGATAACTTATCCCAACACTGAACTGATCCCAGTAAACAGAAAGAAACATATCAGAATCACAATGAGTTAAGCACTCTACAACTCACGTCCTTGATGTCTATTGCTTATTAATTTCTTTTTCTTTTCTTTTTGTATTTGTTATCTTCAGCACATTGGTTGTTTGTCCATCTCTTGTTGTGCACAGTTTTTCATTGATTCTGTAGTGTTTCTTTCTATTTACTGTGAATACCCACAAGGAAATGAATCTGAGGATAGTATGTGGTGACATTTACGTACTTTGATTATGAATTTACTTTGTGTCATCTACACCTTATCACTACACTGAAAGTTGAATGAAATCTTTGTCTTCTTTCTCTATAGTGTTTGAACTTCCAAACATTAAGTTTAGACATACCGACGCATAAGGATATTCAGCACTATTGTTCAAGGTCAAGATTCTGAATGTGAAAGTTGGATAAGGAAAGTTAGCCCGGTTACCTAGCTCACAGAGGATGGCGAGACAGGCTCGGACCATTCGATCCCGTTCTTGCAGACCATCATTCCCAACAGCAATCAGGGAATTTGCGATAGAGCTGGGAAACAGCGCAGCGTTCACAGTGATCATCTGTCCAAAGAAAAAACAAATGAAACATTTTACCATGCAAGATCTCAGTAGCACAGAAGGAAGCTGATTACTGGAGCAAACTAAATCTAATCTCTGTCTACTAGTTTGTCATAACCTCTTCAAGTAGTTAATGTTCCCTTAAAGGATGGAAAGCATGCTACCCAATTCTTGTAGAAAGTAATTTCTTGCTCTCTAATCAAATTTATGAATTTGGCGGTGTAGTGGACAGCAAGGAAGGCTATCAGAGCTTGCAGAGAGTTCTGCTTTAGCTGGAAAAATGGCAGATGGAATTTAATGCAGGTGAGTGGGAGGTGTTACTCTTTGGTAGGACCAACCAGAGTAGGTCTTACACAGTGAACAATAGGGCACTGATGAGTGTGGTAGAAAAATGGGATCTGGGAACACAAGACCATAATTCGTTGAAAGTGCCATCACAGGTAAAGAAAGCATTTAGCACATTGGCTTTCATAAATCAATCTATTGAGTACAGGAGATGGGATGTTATGTTGAAGTTGTACAAGATATTGGTGAGGCCTAATTTGTAGTATTGTATGCAGTTTTTGAACATCTACCTACAGGAAAGATGTAAACAGGTTTGAAAGAAGACAAGAGAAAATTTACAAGGATGTTGTCGGGTCTGGAGGAAAGATTGAATACATTATGGCTGCATTTTTTAAGAATGTAGAAGATTGAGAGATTTGATAAAGGTGTACAAAATTATGAGGGGTATAGATCCGATAAGTGCAGGTAAGCTTTTTCCACTGAGGTCAGGTGGGACTACAAGCAAAGGTTATGGATTAAGGGGGAAAGGTGAAAAGTTTATTAGGAACATGAAGAAAACTTCTTCACAGAGGGTCATGAGTGTGGAATGAGCTGCCTGCACAAGTGGTGCATGCGAGATCAATTTCAACGTTTAAGAGACGTTTGGATGGGGACATGGATGAAAGGGATATGGGGGGCTATGGTCCTGGTCCTGGTACAGGTTGATGCGAGTAGGCAGCTTAAGTGGCTCGGCATAGACCAGATGGGTCAGCTTTTGCGTTTTACTTCTCTAGGACTGGCAAATTCCAATGAAAATGTCCTCAAGCCTTTCCTGTCCATCAAACTCCAAGATTAAACTCACTATTTAAATTCTAGTTATGTATTAATATACAGAACAAATGTGGGCCTAGCACTCAATCCTAAAGCCCAACATTTATTACCATAAGATATAGGAGCAGAATTAGGCCATCAAGTCTGCTCTGCCATTTTGTCATGGCTGATTCATTTCTTTCTCAGTCCCAATCTCTTTGAAGCCCTGACTAATCAATAATCTATCAACGTCTGCCTTAAATATACCCAATGACTTGGCCCCCACAGTTGCCTTTGCAACAAATTCCAGATTCACAACTCTCTGACTAAAGAAATTCCTCCCCAGCTCCATTCTAAATGGATGCCACCCCTAGTCTGAGGCTGTGTCCTCTGATCCTAAACTCCCCACCAGAAGAAACATCATCTCCACATCCACACTATCAAAGCCTTTCGACATTCGATAAGTTTCAATGAGATCCCTCTCGTTCTTCTGAATTCCATTTTGGCCTTTCTCCATACCAAGTAAAACTCATTTTGTAGGTCAAAATAGGTTTCTAACAGTGACCTACCTTTTCTGAATTTCTCCAACAAGCTGTGAAACACTTATAAAAAATTGTCAGAAAATAAATAATGGCATCACAGCATTCCAATTATTTTGATACACGTAAGAGATTCTGCAGACATTGGAAATCTCAAGTAACACACAAAATGCTGGAGGAACTCAGCAGGTTAGGTAGCATCTATGGAAAGGAATAAATAGTTGTCGTTTTGGGCCGAGACCTTTCATCAGGACCAATTACTTTGTTTGTTTAGTTTCTAATCTATTCTATGTCATATGAATGGACCATAAGGAGTTGAAACAATTGATCATTTGGTCTACCAATCAGTGGATATTTTCACCAAGCAGATGTAGCTGGTTACCGGGGGCATCCTGACACTAAGTGGTCTGATGGGCAGAAGGGTGAAAATAAAATAACCCAGTGAGGAATTCCATAACCACCAAGTTCAGTTGCAGATTTGTTTGGAAAATTAATACACGTGCACATAGACTAAGGGACACAATTGAGCCCTATTGTGGTATGCTCCACAGATACACACCTTACAAGAAGAATGGTTAATAAAAGGAGACAATGGTAATGTAACTTGCAACAGATTGTCAAATTTGTAAGACGTACCTTGCACACTTTCAAGAGGTCACTATGAAGAGGCGGGGTAAGGCAAACAGTGAAAATATTCGGACCCTAGTACAATAATTCTATAGGTACAATAGAGATTAATTCTACAGGTACAAATGTATAATGGAGAATATTGGCTGGTTGCATCATAGCCTGGGATGGAGGCTGCAATGCACAGGATTGCAAGAGGCTGCAGAGGCTTATAGACTCTGCCAATAAAGGGGAGTTGTAGACCAATCCAGCACAACACTTCCAATCACTGAGGACATTTCCAATCACTGAGGACAAAGGTGATGCTTTAAGAAAGTGGTATCCAACATTATGGACCCTCTCCAGTCAGGTGGTGCCCTCTTCTCATGCCTAACATCAGGGAGGCCAAACAGGAGTCTGAAGACCCACGCTCAAAAGTTTTAGGAACAGCTTCTTCCCCTTCACCAGCAGATTGCTGAATGGTCCACGAACCCCCAAACAGTACTTCTTTTACATTGTTTATTTAATTTTCTGTAACTTGTATGTCTGCTGCCACAAATCAACAAATTTCATGCCACATGTCACCGATAACAAAACTCCATTCTGATTCTTTTCATTGTTAACTTTCACTCACTGCTCCAATGTAAATATCAGAAAATTTGACTATGTAAAAGAGGTTTATTCTAAACCTAACTCATGCAGTCCTCATTCTGGCAGTAATTCATGCCAAAAATAAGCATCTCAAATAAACGTTCAGCAAATTTAAAAAAAACAAAAAAAAAACACTTCAATGCATTCAATACACCCACACACTTGTAAAATTTATTACGGCAATTTCCTTCACATTGAGTCATAACACAGACAGAGCTAAGCGGGGAATTCCTGGTACATCCATCACCATCTCTACAGGGTCACCACCAGCCTGTTTTGTTCTGTTTGTCAGCTGGACTATGCAAATAGCAGGATTTCACTGAGAAATCTGATGCACATAGCCACAGTTTTCAGCTGAAAGCCACACAACAGGAAGTCCAGTCAAATTAGAATTACCTTTATTGCAAAAAAAACAAGATCGACTCACAAAACCTCAGCCCAATTTATTTCTGGTCTCAATGAAATTGCGTGCAGCGGAGCTAATCTACACAACCCTGAGTCTGAGTGAACTTTTGGTCACTTATCGGAAGACAGCACAAACAAAGTAAGCCGCTGCAGCTGAAAGTGCTGACATCCTTGTTAGGATATTCAACTCAGACTGTTTCTTTATATTTCTTATTATAGTTAATAGTATATTTTATGTATTGGCACTATACTGCTGCTGCAAAACTAATCTTACAACATATGTCAGTGATAATAAACCTACTTTCGACATGCATATAAACACCTGGTCAAAGGAAAGCAACTTGATCCCGAAGTTCAGGTGACAGAGAGCAAGAGGGTCAGTACGTAATGGCTATGTACCGGACAGATGGGCGCCACACAGGGTAGTGGTTGGCACAATGCTTTTCAGCGCCAGCAATCACCGATGAGGGGATGAGGGCTCAAGTCCCACCGTTGTAAGGAGTTTATATATTCTCCCAGTGGTCTTTGGATGCTCCTGTATCCTCCCATATTCCAAAGGCATGGTGAGGGTTAGTGAGTTATGGGCATACTATATTGGTGCCTAAAATGTGCTGACAATTTGAGCTGCCTACATGGTCGTAAGAACATATAAACTGTTCAGACAGTTTAACCACTACGTTATAGTGCTGCCTTACATGTTACCATGCAAACTTATGTCAAATACAAGAAGATATAGCTTTAAGGTGAGAGAGGGAAAATTTAAAGGAGATTTACAAGACAAGTTTCATTGGTGGGTGCTTGAAGTGCCTGGCCACAGGAAGTAGTGGAAGCAGATAAGACAATAATGTTTAAAAAGCACTTAGACAAGCACATGAATAGACAGGGAATCAAGGGACCACGTACAGGCAATAATGCAGCTTATATGGGCCAAGGACCCTGCTCCTGTACTATACTAACCTATGTAGTTAGAAAAAGAAAATACAGAAGTGTACAAATTTCTGACAAGCCTACACAGACCGAATGTAGAGAGGATATTTAAACTAGCTGTGGTTGGAGGGGGTTGGAAGGAGAGAATGCAATTGCTAACACCAAGGAAAATAGTTTTAGAATATGAATATGGATAAGACATTTAGGATAGAAACTAGGAAAATATGTTAATTCAAAGCGTGGTGAACATGGTAGAACTCTCCACCATAGGAAGCAGTGGAGGCCAGTCACTGAACATATTTCTGGACACAAACAGATTTCTACACGAAGGCATCAGGGTGTGCAGACAGCACACGAATTTGGTATTGAGACAGAAGATCTATGACCTACAGACACATTTTCAATGACTTTACAGTTCATGCTCCTGGTATTATTTATTATTTGCACAATGTCTTCATTTGCATATTGGTTGGTTGTCAGTCTTTATGCATAGTTTTCTGTAAACTCTATTGCATTTCTCTATTTTCCTGTAAATACCTGCAAGAAAATGAGTCTCAATGTAGTATATGGTAACATATACATACGCAATTTGATAATAAACTTACTTTGATAAATGGTAGAAAAATTGGTATATTCTGGCTTTTATCTATTTTGTAAAACCAACATAGATAAAATCTTATGAAAACAAGATTTCAATTGCAAAGATATCAAAAAAAGTAGCATTTCATAAAGATACCGATAAGTAGTCTGAGACATCTAAGCAGATTAGAGTATGGGGTACATTTCATAGATAGGTGAAACTAAAAGGATCAAGCAGACAACCAAATTTAAGGCTGATAAGCAAAGCAGTGATGATCAGAATGGATGGCAGAGTGGGTCCCAAAGATTGTACGTCATGGGCCTGTTCCTATTCTTAGCTTCTTGTGATTTTTTTCCCCCATAATAACTGAAAATTCAGAACTGCTCTTGAAAAGGTAATTGCCACAGTAAACACTTTCATGACCAGGTGAGGGAAGAGAAGATAAATAACATTTTCCACAGAAACCTGATCAGGGAGAATAAAATAACCAGCATCTGGCAAAGCCCTTGTGTTTTTCCTCCTCATTCTGTCCATCTTCCATAATTGGGTGCACAACCAGATTATACCAACAGTGGGGGAAAAAAATCTTCTTAACCTCTTCTGCAAAGATCAAAGCGAATTTAGTTGACCTCAACATCATTGAAAATAAAAGATAACAAATTTAGGAAAGAAATACTTCCCTTTCTGCTGAGATCCACCATCTCTACAGAACACAATCAGGTCTGTTCCGATGTTGTTTTAAACAGCAGACAATCCACCCAGCATTTGGTGTAGAAGAAATGTTTGCATCTAACTGTTAGCATAATATCAAAGCTGTCTGTGAAAGTAGCTGAAATTTCTTTACACAGAATGATGGGCCACAAATGGAGGAAAGCAAAGGTAATGTTTTAAAACAGAAGCAGAACTTGCAAGATAGGGAGACACCAGAATCTAATTTTCAACTTTTGCAAGGAGTTGACACAGATGCAAAGTACTAGTATTTTGTTACATCTGATTTTTAGTTAATTACAGCTCCGATAGAGTTTTAATCTGCTAATTTATACTGCCCAGTCTGTCTGAAGGAAGTTCAACCACACCTTTTCCTTATCAAAAGAATGTCAATAGGAACTTGGTATAGCAATACGTCCACAAAATAAATACTGGTGCTATAGGGTGTGGTCTTTCTCAGAAAACTCTGACTTATATTCAGAGCTCACTAACATGCAAATCTAGAGGAATAAATGATTGCTTGTGATGATTGACCAAAAGATCGTGATACTGATGAAGTGGGTTTTACTCTGAATTCAGTGCAGGATGAGAAAGAGGGAGTAGTTAATCATTAAAATTAACCGTGAAAGCCATAATCAACATACAATAAAATAATAAACACTGGAGATTCTGCGGATGTTGGAAATCCAGAGAAACGTACACAAATTGCTGGAAGAACTCAGCGGAATTCCTGATAAAGGGCCTCGGCCTGAAAAGTCAACTCTTTATTGTTTTCCATAGATGCCGCATGACCTGTTCAGTTCTTCCAGGAATTTTTAGATATTACAATAAAATAACAAAGTTTTGGTAAATGAGAAATGTCATGCCAATTACTCGTCAACCTCACAGAAATATCAGAATCAGGTTTATTATCACTGGCACTTGACGTGAAATTTGTTAACTTAGCAGCAGTTCAATGCAATACATAATCTAGCAGAGAGAGGAAAAAAAACCATAATAAATAAACAAGTAAATCAATTGCGTATATTGAATAAAAAATATGCAAAAACAGAAATACTGTATATTAAAACAAGTAAGGTAGCGTGCAAAGCTTCAATGTCCATTTAGAAATCGGATGGCAGAGGGGAAGAAGCTGTTCCTGAATCGCTGAGTGTGTGTCTTCAGGCTTCTGTATTTCCTGCCTGACGGTAACAGTGAGAAAAGGGCATGCCCTGGGTCCTGGAGGTCCTTAACAATGGACGCTGCCTTTCTGAGACACTGCTCCCTGAAGATGTCCTTTGTACTTTGTAGGCTAGTACCCAAGATGGAGCTGACTAGATTTACAACCTTCTGCAGCTTCTTTCGGTCCTGTGCAGTAGCCCCTCCATACCAGACAGTGATGCAGCCTGTCAGAATGCTCTCCACAGTACAACTATAGAAGTTTTTGAGTGTATTTGTTGACATGCCAAATCTCTTCAAACTCCTAATAAAGTATAGCCGCTGTCTTGCCTTCTTTATGACTACATCAATATGTTGGGACCAGGTTAGACCCTCAGAGATAGCAGGAGATTGAGAGTTACCTGCAAATCACACCAGCTCTACATAATAAAAAATACATTTGTCCAAAAGTCAATGGAATTTTTGTGCAATATGTAAATTTGTTTATTTAAAGGTACAGCACAGAATAGGCCCTTCTGGCCCAATGAGACTCACCTATCTATTTAACTCTAGCCTAATCACAGGACAATTTACAATTACCAATTAATCTACTAGCCTGTACATATTTGGATTGTGGGAGGAAATTCACATGGTTCATGGGGAGAATGTGCAAACTCCTTACAGATGACATTGGAATTGAACTTTGAACTCTGATGCCTGAGCTGTAATAGCATTGTGCTAACTGCCAAGCCACTGTGGCACCCCAAAGCTCTGTTATGGTTGCAATTATTCTAGCATTTTAAATGCTCCTTCATCTCTCTATTCACTCACCAGCTCAATCTTTACCTGATGTATCTGGCACCAAGAGAATGAATCTGTTCTCTTCCTCTTTCATCAAGAGTTGTGTTCACAACCTTAGCCTCTCAATCAGAGCAGGCATGATCAAATGCTGGTAGTATTCAGCAGGTCTCAACATCTGTACAGTCAGTTAATTTTTCAGGTTCATGTTTACAGAACTAATTCAATTCCAGTGTAATTTTCACTTCTAAGTTTAATAAATTAAAATCTGCTTTTTGAAAAAGAAATGGGAATAGGTCTAATTGGGAAGAATAAATGGAAGCTCTTCACTGACCTGAAACATTAACTGACTTATTGTCTCCGTTTTCCCCAGCACTTTCACTTTCACCATCCGCAAGATTCTGCTTCTGTCAAGAGCAAAATCTGCATTGATGAAAATTTCTGATTATCAGACATTTCAGATCTGAGGAAAAGTTAAGGAAATTCAAATCAGCTTACTTTGTGAAAGGTGCATAGAGATAACTGAAGGCTTCAGGAATATGCATTTGTTGTCTATTGAAAGCTGCTTAAAGTGAATAGATCATTCTGGAAAAGGGGATTGAAATGGACAGCATCAGTCAGTAAAATGATGATGAAAGGTACTTTTAAAGCAATTGGCATTCAGACCATGGGAAAGAATCTAACAGGCAAGACTGATCTGCAGATAGATTCTTCCGTTCAGTCTTCGTTTTTTAATTATTCCCACTTCTTCAGCGAAGTTTTAAATAATATATTATGGAACTTTATTCAGATTTGCAAAGATCAAACCTAAGATTCATCTCACAATCATTTCAAATTATTACAAGTGCAGAGAGAGTTAAAAATTAAAGCTAACCCTTTGAATGAGCCTGATCGATACAGCACAGCTTAGATAAGAAATAAAGGTCCTTCTACATTATTCAAAGATTCAAAAGTACATTTATTTATACAGAATACAACTGAGATTCACCCTTCCTTAGGCAGCCACCTTGTCCAACTTAAGTAAAGGCATCCGTTAGTCTTACGAGACCATGGATCTGCACCTGGAAAGTCTTCACTCTCCAGGGTGCAGGCCTGGCAAGGTTGTATGGAAGACCAGCAGTTGCCCATGCTGCAAGTCTCCCCTCTCCACGACACCGATGTTGTCCAAGGGAAGCGCACTAGGGCCAATACAGCTTGGCACCGGTGTCATCGCAAAGCAATGTGTGATTAAGTGCCTTGCTCAAGGACACAACACATTGCCTCAGCTGGGGCTCGAACTCACCACCTTCAGGTCGCTAGTCCAATGCCTTAACCACTTAGCCACGTGCCAAGTTCCAACTTAGAAATGCGTTTATCCAGTGCTGGCTATAATCAGGAATAGTCAGCAGGGAAAAGAGAAAATCTCATTTTCTTATCTATCCAACCAGCAGTTTCTTCATGAAGGATAACAAATTTTGGAAACCTCAAACAGAACTTCCCAGCCAACGGGAATAATATGGGTTTGACCTGTCATTCAAACAACCCTGCCTCCAGCTTGTAACATCTGACCTGCTGGGTTCCTCCAACACTTTGTGTGTTCAAGATTTCCAGCATCTGCAGAATCTAATTTGCTGCTCCATTGTGAAATCTCTTTGAGGGATGCCTACCCTGAAGTTGTTTAAATCTTCTCTTTCGACAGGAGTTCAGTCAGATTCTCTCTTACTGCTCCCCCTGTGATCTCTGCTGCCCTCTGGCTCTTCAGCCATGTGCTCACCCAGAATGCCTTTGCCCAAAACGCTACAGTTTATTCCTCTCCATAGATTCTGCCTGACCTACTGAGTTCCTCTGGCATTTTGTGTGTCCCTTATGTATTATAGTATTTGCAGGTCCAATATGAAAGCAGTGCTGCTCTTGGTAATTTACCTTCCGAACTAATCGAAGTGCTTGCGTCCGTTCCACCTCGTTACTCTGTTGGATGTCTATACACCTAGAGGAAATGGATGACAAAAATAAAAACGTGTTCAATCAAGAACTGTACTACTGCACTGTAATACCTCTCATCTTTATTGTATTTGAGTGATCTGTCAATACATTTTACTGTATTTCACCTGACAAATAGCATTAGGCAAACTAATGAGGTTAATTTCCAAACATCCTCGGAGTCTGCAGAAGTGTAAAAATATTGGAAAATGGCCAATGTACTCAAAAAGGGAAAGAGGCAGGTAACTAACTATAGGCCAATTAGCCTAATGCATATTCTTGAAAAACTGCTAGAATCAATTAATAAAAGAACATTTGGAAAATGACGCAATAAAGTAGATTCCACATGGCTGAATAAAGGAAATAAATGTATCTAACAAATTTTTTTTAGTGTTTTTTTGGACTAGAGTTGATACAGGGAACCAAAATTTCAACCTCAAGGCTCACAATAAGTTAAGTCACAACCCAAGAGTCAGTCAAAGGCGGTTTAGGTAACACAATAGCATAAACAGAAGATTGGTCAACAGCCAGGGAAAACAGAGCAGGATAAGGGAGTGGTTTTCTGATTGGTAACCAATGACCAGTGGAATGTCATAGGACTCAATGCTCAGAGTACAACTGATGCAGCCAGGGGACTACGGCACCTACAAGTTGCACCAAATGAGAAAATCAGTTTTCATTGATAGTAGAGAGGGTTGGGCTGATCAGATAGTTAACACACACTCAAATTCACCCCGTAAGATTTCCTTCAATTTCAATGTCACTATATTTCAATTATCTTGAGGTTGGGTACCTTCTAAGGTGTTTTAAAGATTTCTTAACTATCATTTCATTGACACAAATGACACATTTGACTATGTTTTGATGTACATGTGATAACTAAAGCTAAACTTCATCTATATTAATATTGCAATAGAATGAAATCTGTATTAAGACAAGATTCCTGCTGAAAGCCTGACACTAACAATCACAGATTTTAAAATAAAAACATAATATAGTTGAACATCTATGTCAGTTTGCAGACCAACAACTTCTGTTTCATGTACATCATTTTATAATTTTTACAAAAATAAGTGGCAGAGACGAGTGGACTCAGCTCAGTACATCACTGGCATATCCCTCCCCACAATTAGTAATATCTAGGCAACATCCAAAGATCTCCACCATACAGTCCATGCCATCTTCTCGCAACTACCATTAGGCAGGAGGTACAGACCTGAAGTTCCACACTTCCGGGTTCAAAAACGTCTACTTCCCTTCAATCATTTGGTTCTTGAACCAACAGGAAAAACGCTATTCACTACAGTTTAGCAACACTATGGCCGCTGTGACTACTTTGCACTAAAATAGACTCCGATTTTGGTCTTTTTTGTGAAAACTATGTATAGTTTATGGCTAATTTACATTCTTTCTGACAAATCTTGCTTATCTGATACCATGTGTCTGTGAAGCTGCTGCAAATGAGTTTTTCAGACATTTATTTATTTTAGAGTTACAGTGCAGAACAGACTCTTCTGGCCCTTTGAGTCGCGCTGCCCAGCAATCACCTGATTTAACCCTAGCCTAATCATGGGACACTTTACAATGACCAATTAACCTACTAACCAGTACATCTTGGACTGGGAAGGAACCAGAGCAACCCAAGGAAACCCACACATTCCACGTGGATGACGTACAGATTCCTTAGAAGATGCCAGAAGTGAACTCCAAACTCCAGTGTCCCGAGCTGCAATAGCGTCACACTGACTGCTATGTACATTCCCCGTGCATCTGACAAACTCACTTTTTACTTTAATATTTATATATTCAAACTTTGAATACACGTTCATCAAGTTCACTGCTTAGGGTCATACTAACATTGATAAATAAGATACTGTCTCCCTTCAGATTAAGTCATTAGTTCAAAATGTGACCGAACTGGACCAATGAAAAGCAAAATTGATTAGACCACAAGACCATAATAGGACATAGGAGCAGAATTAGACCATTTGGCCCATCAAGTCTGCTCCGCCATTCAATCATGGCTGATTCTTTCATTCCCCCTCCCCAACCTTCCTGTAACTTTCGATGCCGTATCCAATCAACAACCCATCAATCTGTCTTAAATAAACCTACAGACCTGGCCTCCACAGCTGTCTAGCATAACAAGTTCTACAATTTCACCACCCTCTGGCTAAAGAAATTTCTCTGCATCCAGAGGCTGTGCCCACATCCTAGACTCCACCACCATGGGAAACATCCTTTCCACATCTACTCTGTCCAGGCCTTTCAACATTCAAAAGGTTTCACTGAAATTCCCCCCTCATCCTTCTAAATTCCAGTGAGTACAGACCTAGAGACATTAAACGTTCCTCGTATGATAACCCTTTCATTCCTGGAATCATCCTTGTGAACCTCCTCTGACCCTCTCCAATGCCAGCACATCTTTTCTTAGATAAGGAGCACAAAACTACTCACAATACTCAAGGTGAGGCCTCACCAGTGCTTTAAAAAAATCTCAGCATCATATCCCTGCTCTTATATTCTAGATCTCTCAAAATGAATGCTAACATTGCATCTGCCTTCCTCACCATCGACTCAACATGCAAGTTGCAAGTTAACTTTTAGGGTGTTCTGCACAAGGACTCTAAAGTCCCTCTACATCTCAGATTTTGTATTTTCATCTCGATTAGAAAATAGTTCACACAATTACTTCTTCTACCAAAGTGCATGAACATGCATTTCCAACAATATATTTCATTTGCCACTTTCTTGCCCATTCTCCTAATCCAAGTCCTTCTGAAGCCTTCCTGCTTCCTCAGCACTATCTACCCTTCCACCAATCTTCGTATCATCTGCAAAACCTGCCAACAGAGCCATCTATTCCATCATCTAAGTCATTGATATACAGCATAAAAAGAAGCAGTCCAACACCGACCCCTGCGGAGCAACACTTGTCAATGGCAGCCAACCAGAAAAGGGTCCTTTCATTCCCACTTGCTGCCTCCTACTTAGTAACTTTCTTGTTATACCATGGGCTTTTAACTTGGTAAGCAGCCTCCTGTGTGGCACCTTGTCAAAGGCCTTTTGAAAATCCAAATTGACAACATCCAATGCATCCCCTTTATCTATCCTACTTGTAATCTCCTTAAAGAATTCCAACAAGTTCGCCAGGCAGGTTTTTCCCTGAAGGAAACCATGCTGACTTTGTCCTATCTTGTCCTGTGTCACCACGTACTCCATTATCTCATCCTTAATAATTTACTCCAAGACCTTCCCAACCACTGAGGTCAGGCTAACTGGTCTATAATTTCCTTTCTACTGCTCTCCTCCTTTCTTAAAGAGTGGGGTGACATTTGCAATTTTCCAGTCCTAGAGAGTCAAGCCAGAGTCCAATGATTCTTGAAAGATCATTACTAATGTCTCCACAATCTTTGCCACTACTTTTTCAGAACCCTAAGGAGCGGTTCATTTGGTCCAGGTGAATTGTGCACCTTTAGGTCTTTCAGCTTTTAGAGCACCTTCTCCCTTGTAATAGTAACTGCAAATTGTCAGGATGGAGCTCCCAGGACTGGACACCATCTACTCCAGCAGACTCAGGAGGAAAGCAATCAGCATAACCAGAGACACCACACACCCCGGTCACTCCCCGTTTGACCCGCTGCCCTCCAGCAAAAGGTTCAGGACACTAAAAGCCAGAACAAATAGACTGAGGAACAGCTTCTATCCCAGAGCTGTGGCCTCCATCACACCACTCCCACAGAACAATGACTGAAACTGTGAGCACACACATGCACACACAAGGACTCAAATACTTGCACTAACAGCACTTTGTGCATTACTGTGATATTCTGGTGCTGCTGCAAATTATTTTCTGCTACTTATCTATTTAATACTGATTTTCTACTACTGTCTTGTTTTTATCTACCGCTTTATTTAATTGCCTGAGAGGAAGCCAAACAGAGTTTCATTGTACCTATATATAATGATAATAAAGATCATTCATTCATTCTCTTCCCTCACACCCTTAAACACCTGGTACACTGCTACTGTCATCCACAGTGAAGATCGATGCAAAATACTCATTTAGTTCATCTGCCATCTCTTTGTCCCGTTATTACTTCTCTGGTCTCATTTTCTAGTAGTCCTATATCCACTCTCATCTCTCTTTTATATACTTGAAACAACTTTTTATCCATCTTGATACTGTTTGCTAGCTTGCTCTCATAGACAATATCCAATGCATCCCCTTTATCTATCCTACTTGTAATCTGCTTAAGGAATTCCACAGGTTCGCCAGGCAGGACTTTCCCTGAAGGAAACCATGCTGACTTTGTCCTATTTTGTCCTGTGTTACCAAGTACTCCATTAACTTTTTAACAATTGACTCCAACATCTTTTCCCTCCTAATGATTCTTTTAGTTATTTTCGATAGGTTTTTGAAAACTTCATAACCCTCTAACTTCCTGCTAATTTTTGCTTTGTTGTATGCCCTCTCTTTTGCTTTTACATTAGCTTTGACTTCCCTTGTCAGCCATAGTCGTACAATTTTGCCAATTGAGAGTTTATTTCTTTGTTTTTGGAATACATCTATCTTGCACCTTCCTCATTTTCTCCAGAAACGCATGCCACTGTTGCTCTGCTGTCATCCCTGCCAGCATCTCCTTCCAATTTACTTTGGCCAACTTCTCTCTCATACCACTGTCATTTCCTTTACTCCACTGAAATACTGCTACATCAGACTTTACTTTCTCCCTATCAAATTTTAAGTTGAACTCAATCATATTGTGATCACTGCCTTTGAAGGGTTCCTTTATTTTAAGATCACTAATCGCCTTCGGTTCACTACATAACACCCAGTCCACCCAATCACTGATCCCCTGGTAGGCTCAAACAACAAACTGCCTAAAAAACCATCTCATAGGTATTCAACTAATTCACTCTTGGGATCTTGTACCAACCTGATTTTCCCAATCTACTGGCATGTTAAAATCTCCCCCGATTATCGTAACATTGCCCATTTGACATGTCTTATCTATTTCCCATTGTAATCTGTAGTCCACATCCTAGCTACTGTTCGGGGGCCTGTATATAACTGCCATCAAAGTCCTTTTACCCTTGTAGTTTCTTAACTCAACCCACAAGGATTCAACATCTTCCAGTCCTATGTGACATCTTTCTAATTTGATGCCGTTCTTTACCAGCAGAGCCACCCCACTCCCTCTGCCTATCTTCCTATCTCTCTGATATAATATGTAACCTTGCATATTCAGCTCCCACCTACAACCATCCTTCAGCCACGATTCAGTGATGGCCACAACATTATACACGACAATCTGTAAAAGTGCAACAAGATCATCCACCATATTTCTTAAACTCCATGCACTGAGAAATAACACTTTGAGTATTGTATTTGCTACCCTTTTTAATTCTGCATCCCTAATGCACTAATACCCACCCTGCTGGCTGCAATTTTGTCCTAGCATCTGCCTGCTCTTCCTGACAGTTTGACCACGTGCTATCTTTGTTTTCTCTAAATCATCCTCTTATGTAACCTCTGCTTACTTTGAGACCTGGAAGTTGTAGCTGCAGGGTCCACTACCTTTCTAACTGAATCCTGTCTGCCTGGATTCAGCCTGGCAAATTTCATCTCTCTTATTGCTGCATGTCAGCCATGATAACACTATCACTTCATAAGCCAATATAAAAATAACTTCAGATAAGGTGAAAACTTGCAGCACACTCAGCCCAACCCTTTCTGAGTTGCATATTAAACCATAAGACATAGGGGAAGAATTAGGTCATTCAGCCCCTCAAGTCTGCTCTGCCATTCGATCATGGCTGATTAATTTTCCCCCTTCAACCTTCCCCTCTCTGACCCCCTTACTAATCAAGAACCATCTTGCTTCTGCTTTAAGTATACCCAATGACTTGGCATCCACAGCCATCTGCGGCAATGTTTCACAGATTCGCCATGCTCTGGCTAAAGAAACGCCTCATCTGTTCTAAATGGACGTCCCTCAATTCTGAGGCTATGCCCTCTGGTCCTAGACTCTCCCTCTTGGAAGCATCCTCTCAACATCCAATTCATCTCAGCCTTCAGTACTTGGTAGAGAATGAGGGCATCCCCTCCTCATTCTTCTACACTCCAGTGAGTACAGGCCCAGAGCCAAATGCTCCACACATATTAACTCTTTCATTTCTGGGAACGTTTACAAAAACTTCTTCTGGGCCCTTTTCAATGCAGGACATCCTTCCTTAGATATGGGGCTCAAAACTGCTCACAATATCCCAAACATGGTCTTAACAATACTTTACAGTGTACTTTATATTCAGATCAACAAGCACCAAGTACATTTAACAGTTCAGCAAAAGACTGAAGAATAATGACACATCAGACAGTAAAAATAATCAAAGAGAAAACCTACAAACCTAGCTATTAAATAATCCACGCGCAGCCTCAGCACCTTCTGGAGAATACTGGAGTCTCGAGTGAGATATCGGAGCGCACGGAGACCAGCTGCACGCACCTCTTTGGCTTCATTTAACAATGCTAATCGCAAACTGTGCAAAAGCAAATGTTTATTAATGGAAAAAGAGCAGAGAAGTTCTTTCATCACACCTCAATGTATTGCACAATTAATGGGCGGTCACTTTATTTTATTTGGAGATACAGCACGGTCTTCCTGGCCCAACAAGCACACACCACTCAATCACACCCATGTGACCAACTAACCTACTAGCCCATGTGTCTTTGGAACACGGGAGGAAATTGGAGCACGAGGGAAACCCATGTGGTCACAGATATTCCTTACAGACTGTGGCGGGACCCGAACTAAAGTTGCTGGTGCTGTAATAGCATTACATTGGCCACTACCCTACTACTCTGGGGTGTGTGGGGCATCAGGGAGGAGTAGCACCTCCAGTGGGGGAACATGTCGCGTCCTTTTCAAGGCGGTTTGTCCACCTTTGGTCCCCACCTGGCACTCAGCTCTCACCTGTGGCTCCCCATAGCTGTTTGCATGCAACAGCGGCCACACCCCGGGCAACGGCTTCGACAAGCCAGCTAAACCAGGTGAGGGTAGCCGACGGGTCTCAAACCCTCGGTGAAATAGGGAGTTGTCTATCCCAGTAGGTGAAGACAAAACTCCAGCCGATTGAGCGGACGAGACCAATGGAAGGTCCAACGGTCAAGAAGGCAGTCTCTGCAAGTGTTGTGGAACGTGTAGAGCAGGACAAGACACAGAAGACATCCTGGTCATCCACTGTGCCTAGTCCCATCTCCAGCCGTCTCGACTCTTGTCTTGCCACTGGATCCAGATGGGAATTGGGAAGAGAGAGCAAGGCTGACGCTGCGCAACTCTCCCTCTTAAATCCAAATCATGTGCTTTGACCTCAGAGCTTGGAGGTCAATTCCAGTACCGTCTGTTAGGAGTCTATGCATGTCCTCCCCGTGGAACATGTGGCTTTCCAAGTGCTCTAGTTGCCTCCCATGGTCTAAAGACATACCGGGTAGGTTAACGGTCATTGTAAATTGTCCCGTGATTAGGTTAGGGTTAATTGGGACTGTCGGGGGGATCGCTGGGGTGACGTGGCTCAAGAGCCAAAAGGGCCTATTCCTCACTGTATCGCTAAATATATAAAGAAAGCCAAAAAGATCGCTGCTCAGAAGAAACTCTCTGAACCAGGGATTGAAATGCAACAGAAGATATAAAAATTAATCAATGTCAACAATCTCCCTCCACCCAACAAATGCTACCACACACTTGACTTCCTTCAGATCTGTTGTATTAGATATTAATCAAATAATCTTCTAATGGACATTAAACCTAGAAGAGAAAAATGCTTAAAGCCTTGGTTAGACAATGTCTGGAGTACTATGTGACCAGCTGTTGTTGGAAGGAAACATACAACTGCCCTACAGATTTACTAAGGTCCAAAGTTGATCATGACAGATGCATTGCAGATTCACCTAGAGTCCAAAGTGTTAAATTACAGAGAGAAAATACAAAGGAGGACTGTATTTCCTGGTATTTTGAAGGATATGACTTTCAAGCCTTGAAGGCAATTAAGCGGTATATAGAGACTCTGCAACGACACCGGTGCCAAGCTACATCGGCCCTTGCCCTTCCCTTGGACGACATCGGTGTCATGGAGAGGGGAGACTTGCAGCATGGGCAACTTCCGGTCTTCCATACAACCTTGCCCAGGCCTGCGCCCTGGAGAGTGAAAACTTTCCAGGTGCAGATCCATGGTCTCGCAAGAGTAATGGATGCCTTTAAACTTTAGAGGGAATTTATTTCCACTGGATGGGGGACTTCAGGGCTAGAGGATATAGCTCAAAAAAGAAAAGTCAAAAAGGAATAGTTCAATTTCTTTTCCAGAAACCTAGATTGTTAATAGTTAATTTGACATCAATTTATGTTAACCACGGGTATTAGCAAATATGGGGTAAAGGTAGGTGTATGAATCTAGTTACTAATAAACTACAGTCTCACTGAACAGCAGCAGCAGCTCGGGGTGCTGAAATGCCTGTGGTTCCAGGTCAATGTCAATATTGTAACCTGGCCGAGACAAATTCCAGGCACATTCCATACTCACCATATAATAATTTCTTCATAAGTAAAACCTAGTTTTTCTTCACAGTGGCCAACATTACAAAGTAACTATGGAGAAAAAAAAGGAGAGACTGTGTTAAATGTAAAATGAAACAGAGTGTCAAAGTCTAAGCTGTATAGCAAACTTAGTATCCAGTCCCAAACAGAATATTGTTCAAGGGTCAAATACACTAATGTTGTTGCATTGCAGAACAAGATGGGTCCATACTGAAAATTCTTGATTTGAATCACACCTGAGTAATTGGCAAATTGGGGTCAAATACATTCCATGGCAAAACAAAAAAAAAATTAGAATGGTTCCAAAGCAATATCAGTTTTAACTGAGCTTACACCATAAGAAACAGCCATATGCCTTGTCTGTTGTACAGCAATCCAAAATAAACCTCATTACGTCATTTTTTCCCATATCTTTCTGTGTTTTACATATTTATCCTTTTCCTTTTCTTAAAACAAGCCTTGTAGTGTATTTTTACCAGGCTGTGGCAAAACATTCCACCGTAAAACTGTAAAAACATAAATGTTCTAACACCCTGCTCACAATAAATGTGAGGTGCCTCTAAATGACTCCGGGAAAACAAAATACTTAAATCTTTTTAAAAACATGAAATACCCTCTTAGGAAAAAAACTGACTATCATGCATCATTCTTAGAGGTACATCGCAGAATAGGACCTTTCCTCTTCGAGCCGCACTGTCTAACAACCAATTTAACCCTAGCCTAATTACAGGACAATTTACAATAACTAATTCACCTACTAACCCCTACATCTTTGGACTGTGGGAGGAAACCAGAGCACCCGGAGGAAACACACACACACACACACACACACACGGGAGGAAATAAAAGGACATTGGAATTGAACTCCGAACACCAATGCCCATAGCAGAAATGAGGTTGTGCTATCCGCTACACCAGTGGGCCCCAACCTCCGGGCCGCGGACTGATACATTGCCGTGAAGAATGCAGCGGTGGCCAGAACGCACCCAGCACATCTTTAAGAAAAAAGCCGAAATAAACAAGCTAATTAATTAGGTGCTGCCCAGCACGCAAGTGTTGGCCCAGATCAGAGGCAATGCAATCGGCAATCCCCTCTGATCTGGGCCGACATTTACGTGCCGGGCGGCACCTAATTAATTAGCTTATTTATTTTGGCTTTTTTCTTAAAGATGTGCTGGGTGCGTTCCGGCTAGAAAAAAGCTGAAATAAACAAGCTAACTAATTAGGTGCCACCCAGCACGTAAGTGTTGGCCCAGATCAGAGGCAATGCAATCGGCAATCGCCTCTGATCTGGGCCGACATTTACGTGCCGGGCGGCACCTAATTAATTAGCTTATTTATTTTGGCTTTTTTCTTAAAGATGTGCTGGGTGCGTTCTGGCCACCGCTGCACCCCTGCATGCTTCGCAGCAATGTAGCGGTCCGCAGCCCGGAGGTTGGGGACCACTGTGCTACACTACCGTGGCACATGAAAAGGTTAAATGCTTTAGTGTGTAGTTCTTAATGCACCGTCATTGTCTGCGTGAACACCAACAACATGGCAGCATTTAGCAAACTGGTAAGCTTTGATGAGACTTGCAATTTTATTTGAAATGAAAATACTTATCATAGGATAATGTTAAATAGTGCTTATAGTCAATTAAACTTTACCCAAATAGTATTACACCAGTGTTTCATCATACAGCAAATAACTTGACAAGATTTCAGCAGTGTCAATAGAAAATGAATGTTTCTCCCATCCCAGATAACAGGACACTCTCAGCCAATTAATTCTCACTTGTCTGCTAAAACTTTACAAATAACTGTGGCCAGATGCAACAGTGTTTAACTAATTAATGAAAATATTGGGAAGTCCGCAGCCTCTTTTGGTCAATGCAACAACATTCGAACTTTTTGATATTGGAAAGATGGAGGCGCAACACTGAGATACCAGTAACTGCAAATATTCTGGATGAAGACATTTTAAAGCAAAGTAAATTTGACAAAGCAGGGGAACAAACACTGGATGTCTCCCCTTTGGGCTGAATTGCTTTTGTTCAGCACTGCATATTTTAGTTAAAAGCAAAAACAATGAGCTCCTTAGCTCCCTTGTATGTTGGATTGCTCCCTTGTATGTCTTCAACACCAATAACTACTGTATATTTCATACTCAACCTACTCTAGGCTTCCCCACAATTTCTCCTAACCTGGCAGCTTCTATATGCTTGAGCTAAAGTTATTACCCTGGGCAACACAGAGTTTAATTGCTTCATGACAGTTAACAATACTTCAGTTGTCACAGATTTAAACTCTGGATTCTCTCCTGAAATCTTATTCCCCTTTTTTCCAGCATTCCTTAAAATACTGTTTGGTGTCAAATTTCCCTTATTTCCTCAGGGCATGGAAGGAAGCCATTCAAATCATAGAAGCTATGCTGGTTCACAGAACAATTCCATTCTCATATAAATTTTTTCTGCAACCTATTCTCCTAACAATCCCCCTCAGATTTTGCTCAACAGCCCTCCTGCGAAGTGCCAAATAAAGAGATTTTGCACTTGGCTATGCCATTTACAACAATGTTCTTCATACTTACTTTGATGAAGTTGTTCAGATGTCCGAGCTTTCGCATGTTAGATACTCCCTGGGGTTTAGCCACATTCTGGAGGATCTCGCGAAGGTTGTCTGCAGGTTCTAAAACAAAATACAGCAGGTAGGTTATATACAGCTTTAGGGCTTCCTCCTTTGAGCGTTGCACCTAGTTTCACTTTATTCTTCATTTAGTACTCTTCATTCACCAAACCCCATGGAGATACCAAAAAGATCTCACTGAAACATTGTTAGTTTTACTTCCTCAGCCGCTGGACTAAACGACCTGTTCCCTCAGTAACTTTAATTGCCAACTCTGCATACCCTTCTCCCAGGTCCGTACACTCCCACTGTCCCCCAAGCTGTCTCTCGTAGAACATTTAACAGTACAGCATAGAACATAGAATAGTACAGCACAGTACAGGCCCTTTGGCCCACAATGTTGTGCTGACCCTCAAACCCTGCCTCCCATATAAGCCTCCACCTTAAATTCCTCCATATACCTGTCTGGTAGTCTCTTAAACTTCACTAGTGTATCTGCCTCCACCACTAACTCAGGCAGTGCATTCCACGCACCAACCACTCTCTGAGTAAAAAATCTTCCTCTAATATCCCCCTTGGACTTCCCACCCCTTACCTTAAAGCCATGTCCTCTTGTATTGAGCAGTGGTGCCCTGGGGAAGAGGGGCTGGCTGTCCACTCTATCTATTCCTCTTATTATCTTGTAGAAACAGATCCTACAACCCAGGATGGTGTGCCAAACTAATTAACTAGTAATTTAGAAGCTCATTAAACTAATCCCTCCTGTTCCTTGAGAAAAACTGAAAACAAATATCCACAGGCCTTGAGCATCCTAATTCACCATTCTCATGGAAAAGGGCACCTTCCTTTGCTACAAGGACTTAACCTTGTAACTAAAATCACTTAGAACTGGACTTGTATGTGTCCAGGACAAAGCCACAGGCAGGAAGAGCATTGTGGACATCAGCCAATTAGCAAACTGCCTTATGCAATGTTCCTTCAGGAAGAACTATAGGGCAACTAAAACAAAAACTTCACACCATCTTTCTTTTCCCATGCAGTTACAATTTGATCAACCATCCTAGTTACCCTCCCTCACCCTCCTCTATCTATTACCCCCATCACTGCACTGTAAATCACTTTTAATAATACCGTTTAGACCGCAAATACATGCTATTATTTATGTATTTATGGCAACAAACACAAAATGCTGGAGGGATTCAGTTCTTCAGGACTGAGGAAGGGTCTTGGCCTACAACGTCAACTGTTTATTAATTTCCATAGATGCTGCCTGACCTGCTGAGATCCTCCAGCATTTTATGTACACTGCTTTGGATTTCCAGCATCTGCAGAATTTCTTGTGTTTTATGTATTCATGGAATAATATCTGCATTTCTAACTTTATTTTTTATAATCTTGATTTCTTCATAATTGTAGAATGATGCTGCTTTTGTTGCATGCTGCACCCTGACCAACCTGCACAGTTTCTTAATATATGTAAATATATATGGCAAATAAGATAGTCCTTAATCCATTTCTCAGAATGTATTCTGAATTTTCTTGACCAGAACAAGATGATGGAAGAATAGCAAAGACAAACAACTGACTTAACCATTTGTAGCTAGTTCTGGCTGAGCTAAATAATGCTCACTCAAGCTCTACCAAAACCTTCACTATTCTCGAATTATCCCTTGTGCCTCCCCACAATCTGGGCTCCTGTTTCCACCCTCATTTCTAACACGCACATTTCCTGGATTTCTCACTGAGGTCCAATGTTGCCTCTGCCACTTTGCTCATTTTCTTACCCAAACTAACCTGCCGTACTAAATATGCAACATCCTTTCCCACCTTCATACTGCCTTCTCTAAACATTTTATATGTGTTAACCACCTGCTGTTCCCTTTACCCAGTCCCACTGAACTTCTGATAACCATTTTCACTTGCTGGTACCCAGAAGCTGATTTTATTTTGGCCTTCACCCCTACCATCCTCCTCTGCAAATCTGGCATTTCGCAAGGTCCTTCACAATATAGAAGCTGACAATTTGGCTTATCAAATGTATGCCAGCTCACAGCACACCCATTCTCCCGCTTTCCACCCTGAAAGATCTTTACAACCTGTGGTCTCCAACTCTTTCCAGTTCAATCTGTAGCAAATTACAGAACATATTTAGAATGTGGATGGAAAAAAAGATCTCATAGAGGTTTGTAAGATTTTGAGGGTCATGGACAAATAGTATCTTTTCCCAAGGGTTGGAATGCCTAAAGCCAGAAGGAATACGTTTAAAAAGGATATTTTCAAAGGAGATTTGAGGGGCAAGTTTTTTTTAAACACGGAGCCGTGGGTGCCTGGAATGTGCTGCTTGAGATGGTGGTGGAGGCAGATACATTATCAGAATCAGGTTTATTATCACCGGCATATGACGTGAAATTCGTTAACTTAGCAGCAGCAGCAGTTCAATGCAGTACATAGTCTAGCAGAGAGAAAAAAATAAATTAAATAAAAATAATAATAATAATAATAAATAAAAAAGTAAATCAATTACGTATATTGAATAGATTTTTAAAAAACGTGCAAAAACAGATATACTGTATATTAAAAAAAGTGAGGTGGTGTTGTGACGGGATCCTGAATTATCCCTATGAACTGTGCTTTTAAATGAGAGAAAGTGAGAGAGAGATAGAGAGAGAGGTGTCCAACACAGACACCTTGTTTTGATAGGGGGAGAGGGGGGGAGGGGGGGAGGGGGGGGAGAGGGGGAGAGGGGGGGGAGAGAGGGGGGGAGGAGAGGGAGGAGGGGGGGAGGGAGGGGGGGAGGGAGGGGGGAGGGAGGGGGGAGGGAGGGGGGAGGGAGGGGGGGAGGGAGGGGGAGGGAGGGGGAGGGAGGGGGAGGGAGGGGGAGGGAGGGGGAGGGAGGGGGAGAGAGGGGGAGAGAGGGGGAGAGAGGGGGAGAGAGGGGGAGAGAGGGGGAGAGAGGGGGAGAGAGGGGGAGGGGGGGAGGGACGAAGACTGCTTGGAGATGCTGTTATGGTTTCTCCGCAGCATGTTTACACTTCTGCAAGGACACTGGCCGCTTCTAAGTTCCAACAGAGAGAGAAGGGAGTAGCTACTTGATGGACAGCTGCCATTCAGCACAACAGTATTTAAACCAGCGTAATTGCTTGTTTCACAGGAAGGACACGCAGATACACAAGGGTGTGGTGAAGTTACCATTTTCCTGTCCAGGTGCCCACGAGTGTGGGGCTGAGGATCGATTCCGAGATACCGATCTGTGATTATTAGTGCGTGAAAGAGCGACCTTGTAGAGTCCACTAGTGTGCCTAACCCTCGTCTGGGTTGGTAGACTATCACTCGAAGACGGTGCTCTTAAGTTGGTCAAGTCTGGCTAACTTAGAAGAAGCTCACCTGAAGAACCAAACACCTCTCTCTCTCCCCACCTATACTCAATACCACGAACCAAACTGAACTTTACTCATCACTGTAAGACTGTATCCACTTACCCCTAGGCTTGAAGAAGCTTGGTTTCTATAGTTCCACACTTATATACATATAATCTTTGCTAACCTGTTTGATATATCTGATTTTATATGACTGTATTGCGCAGTTACTAATAAATAGTGTTAGTTAATAGCAATACCAGACTCCAAAGTGCTTTCCATTTCTGCTGGTTCTTTAACCCACCATGGGGTACGTGACAAAATCCAAAGCTTCAATGTCCATTTAGGAATCAGATGGTAGAGGGGAAGAAGCTGTTCCTGAATCACTGAGTGTGTACCTTCAGGCTTCTGTATCTCCTACCTGATGGTAACAGTGAGAAAAGGGCATGCCCTGGGTGCTGGAGGTCCTTAACAATGGACGCTCCCTTTCTGAGTCACCACTCCCTAAAGATGTCCTGGGTACTTTGTAGGCTAGCACCCAAAATGGAGCTGACTAGATTTACAACCTTCAACAACTTCTTTCGTTCCTGTTCAGTAGCCCCTTCATACCGAACAGTGATGCAGCCTGTCAGAATGTTCTCCATGGTACAGATATAGAAGTTTTTGAGTGTATTTGTTGACATACCAAATCTCTTCAAACTCCTAATAAAGTATAGCCGTTGTCTTGCCTTCTTTATAACTACCAATGTTTGTACATCGATAAGTTGGGACCAGGTTAGATCCTCAGAGATCTTGACACCCAGGAACTTGAAGGTGCTCACCCTCTCCACTTCTGATCCCTCTATGAGGATTGGTATGTGTTCCTTCGTCTTACCCTTCCTGAAGTCCACAATCAGCTCTTTCGTCTTACTGACGTTGAGTGCCAGGTTGTTGCTGCGGCACCACTCCACTAGTTGGCATATCTCACTCCTGTACACCCTCTCATCACCACCTGAGATTCTACCAACAATGATTGTATCGTCAGCAAATTTATAGATGGTATTTGAGCTATGCCTAGCCACACAGTCATCTGTATCTAGAGAGGAGAGCAGTGGGCTAAGCACACACCCCTGAGATGCACCAGTGTTGATCGTCAGCGAGGAGGAGATGTTATCACCAATCCGCACAGACTGTGGTCTTCCAGTTAGGAGTCGAGGATCCAATTGCAGAATGAAGTACAGAGGCCCAGGTTTGCAACTTCTCAATCAGGATTATGGGAATGATGGTATTAAATGCAGAGCTATAGTCGATGAACAACATCCTGACATAGGAGTTTGTACTGTCCAGGTGATCTAAAGCCATGTGGAGAGCCATTGAGATTGCATCTGCTGTTGACCTATTGTGACGACAGGCAAGTTGCAATGGGTCCAGGTCCTTGCTGAGGCAGAAGTTCAATCTAGTCATGACCAACCTCTCAAAGCATTTCATCACTGTCAATGTGAGTGCTACCGGGTGATAGTCAATAAGGCAGCCCACGTTATTGTTCTTAGGCACTGGTATAATTGTTGCCTTTCTGAAGTGAGAACTTCCACCCGTAGCAGCGAGAGGTTGAAAATGTCCTTGAATACTCCTGCTAGTTGGTAGGCATAGGTTTTCAGTGCCTCACCAGGTACTCCATCGGGACCTTCTGCCTTGCGAGGGTTCACTCTCTTTAAAGACAGCCTAGCATCGCCCTCTGAGATGGAGTTAACAGGGTCATCAGGTGCAGCAGGGATCATCACAGCTGTAGTTGTGTTCTCCCTTTCAAAGCATGCATACAAGGCGTTGCGTTCATCTGGTAGTGAAGCATCGCTGACATTCATGCTATTGGGTTTTGTTTTGTAGGAAGTAATGTCTTGTAGACCCTATCAGAGTTGCTGTGCCTCTGATATTGCCACCAACCTCATTCGAAATTGTCTCTTCGCCCTTGAAATAGCCCTCTGCAAATCATACCTGGTTTTCTGGTACAAGCTTGGGTTGCCAGACTTGAATGCCACAGATCTAGCCTTCAACATACGACATACCATCTGGTTCATCCACGGCTTTTGGTTTCGGAATGTACAGTAAGTCTTTGCAAGAGCACACTTATCCACATAGGGTTTAATGAATTCGGTAACAACTGCTGCATACTCATCCAGGTTCGAAGATGAATCCCTGAATACAGTCCAGTCCACCGATTCAAAGCAGTCCTGTAGGTGCTCCTGTGCTTCCCTTGTCCAAACCCTCTCTGCTGGTGCTGCAGTCTTCAGTCTCTGCCTATACTCAGGGAGTAGAAGTACAGCTAGGTGATCAGACTTCCCAAAGTGGGGGCGTGGAATAGCACGGTAGACATTCGTGATGGTGGTCCAGTATGTTGTTTCCTCTGGTATTGCAGGTGATCTGTTGATAATACTGCTTAGTGATTTTTTCAGACTGGCCTGGTTAAGAGATGGTTAGGAACTTTTAAGAGATGTTTAGATAGGCACATGAATGTGAGGAAATTGGAAGGATATTTGATTGCTAATGTAATAAGTCTGATACAACATTATATCAAACCTATTAAAGGGCCTGTTTCTGTGCTGTACTGCTCTGGGTTCTATGTTCCAGAAGAGAACCCAAGAAAATTCCATGTGGTCCCAGAGAGAATATATGAAGTTAGTCCAGACAGCAACCAAGATCAGTTTGAATGGAGTTCCTGGAGCCATTTGGTTAACATCCCACTCAAATAAAGAGATAAATACAGTTGATTCCGGTTAATTAGGGCACATCAGGACCAGTACTTATTGGCCCAGTTAAGCGTCTGCCCCAATTAGTCAAAATTTCAAGGAATTTCATGGACTGCCTTCATACAATACTATCAAGGATTACAGCTTTTAAATCTTCATTTTCATTTCAGGAAGAATGTTAATACCTTCAAATTCTTTGTAGTTCCTAACTTGAAGTAGTGAAATCTTGTCATATTCACTCCCGGCATTTCCAAATCTGAATGCTTGAAACTACCGTGAGCAGAACAGTTCTGAATTGTCTTACTGCTTAATTCTCGCCAACTATTAGTGACAAAAATCACTGCTTTTTGAACACAAACTCATACAACTGACACTATTTAAAAATTGTTCACTCTAAGCACAGTGTAGTGTCTAATGACCACATAAGTGTGTGTGACTGACGCTAGTTAGAACCTGTTTGTCCCAATTATGCAGCATAGTGTCCCAAATAAATGAAGGAAATCTCAGATATTTTCTTGATTAGCTTTTGTTCTTTAGAATTGTCCCAAATGAGCAGCTGCCCCGATTAACCGATAAACGGAATCTGCTGTATTGGGAAATCAGAGTCATAGAAAAGTACAGCACAGGAGCAGGCCCTTTGGCCGATCTAGTTCATGCCAAAACCATTTAAACTGCCAATTCCCATCAACCTGCACTAGGACCATCTATATACCTATCCAAACTTTGCTTAAATGTGAAATCTAGCTCACATAAACTACTTGTGCTGGCAGCTCATTCCACACTCTCACGACCATCTGAGTGAGGAAGTTTCCCTAAAATCTTTTTTTATCTTTCACTTTTAACCTTTAACTTCTGGTTGTAATCCCACCAAACCTCAGTGAAAAAAAAATCCTGCTTGCATTTGCCCTTTCTCAGGGATGGCCAACCTATGGTGCATGCGGCAAAAGTGGCGCATTGCACCCCAGTGATAATGATAAAAAAGTAAGTCTGCTCATGCAAAACATATTAACCAAAAACCGATTTGTAGAGAAAAAAATCTATAACAGGAATGTCGGTGCGTTGCAGGTTTTTGCCCGTCAGTACTCTTTCGAAAATTGTTTTTACATTCAGTTACCCATCACAGTGCAAAAGAAAATGAGCAAAAGAAAAGCAGAAAGTGATAGTAAGCATAAATTCAATGAACAGTGGGAAAATGAGTTCTTATTTATAGCGGATCCCTCAGGAAAACCATTGTGCATTGTTTGTGAAAATAATTTCTCACATAATAGAAGACATAATCTTAATAGACACTATAAAACACAACATCAGACTGAAATAGAAGGAAAACTGAAGCTTGTGCTTGGGTCTGAGTTACAGAAAGAATGTGTGATTAAGAAAAAGGAAGAAATCAAAAGATGACAAAATATATTTGTTAGAAGTCTCATTAAGGCAAATAATATTTACCTTGTTTTATAGTAAATCAATATATTGTGTGAAAATGCTAAATATGTCTATATTAACATACTTTTACAAGAATTAAATGGGAGTACAAGAGTCGTATGGCGCATCTGAACTCGTGCATAAAAAAATTGACACATGGAATGTAAAAGGTTGGCGACCCCTGCCCTATATATACCCCTCATAATTTTGTATACCTCTATCGAGCCTCCACTCAATCTTCTACGCTTGATGCAATAACATTCTAACTTATTTAATCTTTCTTTAAAAGACATGGCACATCTTTTAAATTTTCTCTGTACTCATTCAACATATTTATGTCTTTCTTGTAGATAGGTGACCAAAACTGCACACCATACTCCAACACAAACTTTTGTAACTTGCTCTGTCTCATTCCCTTGCACACACTTTCGTTGGGTCTTCCACATACTGATTAAGGAAAGAAGCATTACTGAACACTTGTGGCAAACTCTGCACCATCTAGTCCTTCTGCAATATGGGAGTCCCAGTCAATACGGAAAGTTAAAAATCACAGACTGTAATAACCTTATGTTTCTTACAACAGTCTGCAATCTCTCCATTTGTTCCTCTACATCCATGTACAGATCAAACCTTCAATGGAAGAAGGCCCAATGATCCAGAAATCCTGCACAATTCCTTAGCCATGTATTAAACTGTATAATCTTCCTAGTTCTACATGGACTACAATCTCTGGCTGTTCACCCTCCCACTTAAGAATGCTAAGGATTCAATCCGCGATGTCCCCAAACTTAGCATCCAGGAGGCAACATACCATTTCACTAATTGAAATGTTATAGCAATTAGTGAAACTTGGCTATAGGAGGGGCAGGACTGGCAGCTTAATATTCCAGGGTTCCGATGTTTCAGATGTGATCGAGGCAGAGGAATGAAAGGTGGGGGAGTAGCATTGCTTGTCAGGGAAAATGTTACAGCAGTGCTCAGGCAGGACAGATTAGAGGGCTTGTCTACTGAGTCCTTATGGGCGAAGCTGAGAAACAGGAAAGGTATGGCCACATTAGTGGGGTTGTATTATAGACCACCCAATAGTCAGCGAGAATTGGAGGAGCAAATCTGCAGAGAGATAGCAGGCAACAAAGTTGTGGTGGTAGGGGATTTTAATTTTCCACATATTGATTGGGACTCCCATATTGTTAGGGGTCTAGATGGGTTAGAGTTTGTAAAATGTGTTCAGGAAAGTTTTCTAAATCAATATATAAAGGTACCAACTAGAGGGGATGCAATATTAGATCTCATATTAGGAAACGAGTTAGGACAAGTGACAGAAGTGTAAGTAGGGGAACACTTTGATTCCAGCCATCATAGCACCATTAGTTTCAACTTGATCATGGATAAAGATAGATCTGGTCCTAGGGTTGAGGTTCTGAACTGGAAGAAGGCCAAATTTGAAGAAATGAGAACGGATCTGAAAAGCGTGGATTGGGACAGGTTGTTCTCTGGCAAGGATGTGATCGGTAAGTGGGAAGCCTTCAAAGGAGAAATTTTGAGAGTGCAGAGCTTGTATGTTCCTGTCAGGATTAAAGACAAAGTGAATAGGAATAAGGAATAAGGGATATTGCAACTCTGATAAAGAAGAAGCGAGAGTTGTATGACATGTATAGGAAACAGGGAGTAAATAAGGTGCTTGAGGAGTATAAAAAGTGCAAGAAAATACTTAAGGAGGTAATCAGGAGGGCTAAAAGGAGACATGAGGTTGCCTTGGCAGTCAAAGTGAAGGATAATCCAAAGTGTTTTTACAGGTATGTTAAGAGTAAAAGGACTGTAAGGGATAAAATTGGTCCTCTTGAAGATCAGAGTGGTCGGCTATGTGCGGAACCAAAAGAAATGGGGGAGATCTTAAATGGGTTTTTTGCATCTGTATTTACTAAGGAAACTGGCATGAAGTCTATGGAATTAAGGGAAACAAGTAGTGAGATCATGGAAACTGTACAGATTGAAAAGGAGGAGGTGCTTGCTATCTTGAGGCAAATTAAAGTGGATAAATCCCCAGGACCTGACAGGGTGTTCCCTCGGACCTTGAAGGAGATTAGTGTTGAAATTGCAGGAGCCCTGGCAGATATATTTAAAATGTCGGTGTCTACGGGTGAGGTGCCGGAGGATTGGAGAGTGGCTCATGTTGTTCCATTGTTTAAAAAAGTATCGAAAAGTAATCCGGGAAATTATAGGCCGGTAAATTTGACATTGATAGTGAGTAAGTTATTGGAGGGAGTACTAGGAGACAGTATCTACAAGCATTTAGATAGACAGGGACTTATTAGGGAGAGTCAACATGGCTTTGTGCGTGGTAGGTCATGTTTGACCAATCTATTGGAGTTTTTCGAGGTTACCAGAAAAGTAGATGAAGGGAAGGCAGTGGATGTTGTCTACATGGACTTCAGTAAGACCTTTGACAAGGTCCCGTATGGGAGGTTAGTTAGGAAAATTCAGTCGCTAGGTATACATGGAGAGGTGGTAAATTGGATTAGATATTGGCTCAATGGAAGAAGCCAAAGAGTGGTAGTAGAGGATTGCTTCTCAGAGTGGAGGCCTGTAATTAGCGGTGTGCCACAGGGATCAGTGCTGGGTCCATTGTTATTTGTCATCTATATCAATGATCTGGATAATAATGTGGTAAATTGGATCAGCAAATTTGCTGATGATACAAAGATTGGAGGTGTAGCGGACAGTGAGGAAGGTTTTCAAAGCTTGCAGAGGAATTTGGACCAGCTGGAAAAATGGGCTGAAAAATGGCAGATGGAGTTTAATACAGACAAGTGTGAGGTATTGCACTTTGGAAGGACAAACCAAGGTAGAACATACAGGGTAAATGGTAAGGCACTGAGGAGTGCAGTGGAACACAGAGATCTGGGAATACAGATACAAAATTCCCTAAAAGTGGCATCACAGGTAGATAGGATCGTAAAGAGAGCTTTTGGTACATTGGCCTTTATTAATCAAAGTATTGAGTATAAGAGCTGGAATGTTATGATGAGGTTGTATAAGGCATTGGTGAGGCCGAATCTGGAGTACTGTGTTCAGTTTTGGTCACCAGATTACAGGAAGGATATAAATAAGGTTGAAAGAGTGCAGAGAAGGTTTACAAGGATGTTGCCGGGACTTGAAAAACTCAATTACAGGGAAAGGTTGAATAGGTTAGGACTTTATTCCCTGGAGCGTAGAAGAATGAGGGGAGATTTGATAGAGGTATATAAAATTATGATGGGTATAGACAGAGTGAATGCAAGCAGGCTTTTTCCACTGAGGCAAGAGGAGAAAAAAACCAGAGGACATGGGTTAAGTGTGAAGGGGGAAAAGTTTAAAAGGAACATTGGGGGGGCTTCTTCACACAGAGAGTGGTGGGAGTGTGGAATGAGCTGCCAGATGAGGTGGTAAATGCAGGTTCTTTTTTAACATTTAAGAATAAATTGGACAGATACATGGATGGGAGGTGTATGGAGGGATATGGTCCATGCGCAGGTGAGTGGGACTAGGCCGAAAATGGTCCGGCACAGCCAAGAAGGGCCAAAAGGCCTGTTTCTGTGCTGTACTTTTTCTATAGTTTCTATGGTTTCTATCCAGGAAGCTCGTTCTCACCCATAGAACCTCCTTTCTGTTTGCCTATCAAAACAGCTATACTCTCCACCCCGCCCCCCTTTCTGAATCACAGAGTCAGACTCGGTGCACTGCGATTTTCCTCAGCTGGGTCAACCCCGCCCCCTCCCCCATCCGAAGTTATATACCTGTTGTTGAGAGGGATGGCACAGGATAACTGCACTGGCTGGTTAACCCCTTTCCCCTTCCTGACTGTCACCCAGTTTCCAGTGTCCTGCAACTACCTCTCTATATAGAAACATAGAAAATAGGTGCCGGAGTAGGCCATTCGGCCCTTCGAGCCTGCACCACCATTCAGTATGATCATTGCTGATCATCCAACTCAGAAGCCTGTACCAGCCTTCCCTCCATACCCCCTGATCCCTTTAGCCACAAGGGCCATATCTAACTCCCTCTTAAATATAGCCAATGAACTGGCCTCAACTGTTTCCTGGGGCAGAGAATTCCACAGATTCACCACTCTCTGTGTGAAGTAGTTTTTCCTAATCTCAGTCCTAAAAGGCTTCCCCTTTATCCTCAAACTGTGAACCTTTGTTCTGGACTTCCCCAACATCGGGAACAATCTTCCTGCATCTAGCCTATCCAATCCCTTTAGGACTTTATATGTTTCAATCAGATCCCACCCTCAATCTTCTAAGTTCCAACGAGTATAAACCTAGTTCATCCAGTCTTTCATCATATGAAAGTCCTGCCATCCCAGGAATCAATCTGGTGAACCTTCTTTGTACTCCCTCTATGGCAAGGATGTCTTTCCTCAGATTAGGGGACCAAAACTGCACACAATACTCCAGGTGTGGTCTCACCAAGGCCTTGTACAACTGCAGTAGTACCTCCCTGCTCCTGTACTCAAATCCTCTCGCTATAAATGCCAGCATACCATTCGCCTTTTTCACCGCCTGCTGTACCTGCATGCCCACTTTCAATGACTGGTGTATAATGACACCCAGGTCTCGTTGCACCTCCCCTTTTCCTAATCAGCCACCATTCAGATAATAATCTGTTTTCCTGTTTTTGCCACCAAAGTGGATAACTTCACATTTATCCACATTAAATTGCATCTGCCATGAATTTGCCCACTCACCTAACCTATCCAAGTCACCCCGCATCCTCCTCACAGCTAACACTGCTGCCCAGCTTCGTGTCATCCGCAAACTTGGAGATGCTGCATTTAATTCCCTTGTCTAAGTCATTAATATATATTGTAAACAACTGGGGTCCCAGCACTGAGCCTTGCGGTACCCCACTAGTCACTGCCTGCCATTCTGAAAAGGTCCCGTTTATTCCCACTCTTTGCTTCCTGTCTGCCAACCAATTCTCTATCCACATCAATACCTTACCCCCAATACCGTGTGCTTTAAGTTTGCACACTAATCTCCTGTGTGGGACCTTGTCAAAAGCCTTTTGAAAATCCAAATATACCACACCCACTGTCCTGTCTATGACAGCCTCAGCCTCCCGAATAATCCGAAGTTTATCCAGCTGCAGCTCCTTAATGCGGACTGTCAGAAGCTGCAGCTCGATGCGCTTCTCACAGGTGTAGTCGTCAGGGACACTGGAGATCTCCCTTACTTCACAGATACTGCAAGAAGAACACTCCACTATCCTACCTGGCATCTCTACTCTTCTAACTCAGCAAATGTAAAGAATGAAAACAAACTCGACCTACAGTTTTTTTTCCCTTCTCTGACTGAAGCCTCGAAACTTCCACTCTAACTCTGTCCGCTCCAACAATGGCTGCTCCATTTGCTCCACCTTACTTTAACTTGTTCCTGCTCATCAAGGCCGAGCACTGATCGGCCACTGCTCAAAGCTCCAAAACTGCAGAGTCACTGCCTTTAATAGTCAATCAGCAAACCTGAGTAAGTTACATCTTCTCAAGCTTCTGATCTCTCCAACTAGTCACTGCCATTATTTATCACTTATTATCATCACTTCCCATCACAAACACTTCCTTGGCTTCCATCTGCACAGCAACCATGAGATTTCACAACTTTGCTGTTATGTTTGACCTCAAAATGACTGTTGACATATACCATCATTTCCTCCCACATTCTGAGAGTTGTCAATTTCTACAGCTGCCAATGCTGTACAGAAAACCAGGTATGGCATGAATTGGTATGTTATATTGGCACACAACTACATTCTGCGCCAAGAATATTGAGAACAGGAATGTTTGTTCATGATGCTTTCTGTAGCTCTTTGATATAATGAGGCAGACTTTCAGAAATTTTCTAAGTTATCATTCTTAACTACTGTTCCACAATACCCCAATTGTACAATGGTCCAAATATACTCAGCAGTCACTTTATTAAGTACACAATCACTTTTTGCAAATATCTAATCAGCCAATCATGTGGCAGCATCTAAATGCATAAAGCATGAAGGCATGGTCAGAAGGTTCAGTTGTTGTTCAGACCAAACATCAGAATGGGGAAGAAATGTGAGTTAAGCGATTTTGACTGTGGAATAATTGCTGGTGCCACACAGGGTGGTTTGAGTATTGCAGAAACTGCTGATCTCTTGGGATCTTCACACACAACAATCTCTAAACGTTACAGGGAACCGTACAAGAAACAAAAACATCCTGTGAGTGGCAATTCTGGAGATGAAAACACCTTGTTAATGAGAGAGGTCCGGAGAGTGGCCTGACTGGTTCAAGCTGACAGGAAAGCGATAGTAACTCAAATATCCATGCATTACAAGAGTGGTGTGCAGAAGAGAATCTCTGAATGCACAACACATGAACCTTGAAGCTGATGGACTACAGCAGCTCATGACAATGGACATACACTCAGTGGCCATTTTTAAAATTATTTTTACAGATACAGCATGGAAAAGGCCCACCAAGTAACCAATTTAACACTAGCCTAATTCACACGACAATTTACAATGACCAACCAACTAACCAGTACGTCTTTGGACTACAGGTGGAAACTGGAGCACCCAGAGGAAACCTATGTATAAGAACATACGAGCTTACTTAGAGGACAGTGGAATTGAATTCCAAACTTCAGTGTCCTGAGTTTAAAAAACATGCCGGATATTAGGTTAATTACGTACTATAAATCACCCTATTGAGGTCATAGTTGGCAGGATTAAGGGGACGTTAATGAGCAAGTAAAGAGGATGAGCTGCAGAATCTTGAGGAGACAGATGGCTTTCTGTACTCCAAAGTATTAATATTTGCCAGTATTGCAGCTCATCTTTGCAATGATGATTTTTAATGAACCCAACTTACTTCTTAGATTTCAAATAAACCTAGAAATCATATTTGCAAACTGACACTGATTTTCTGGATTATTAGTCCTGTTTGACCATCAGTTATCCAGTGATTTTCCCCGTAGTTCCCACTGGTCAATCTTTTTAATTCCTATCCCCTTTCCCGTTCAACATGTCGGTCCATGGCTGCTTCTTGTGCTACAATGAGACCACTCTCAGGGTGGCAGAGCAATACCTTATATTCCATCTAGGTCAGCGGTCCCCAACCACCGGGCCGCAAAGCATGTGCTATCGGGCCGCAAGGAAACAATACGAGTCAGCTGCACCTTTCCTCATTCCCTGTCTCGCACTGTTGAACTTAAACATAGGGTTGCCAACTGTCCCGTATTTGCTGCGACATCCCGTATATTGGGCTAAACTGGTTTGTCCCATACGGGACCGCTCTTGTCCCATATTTCCCCCCGCTAAGGTATGAAACCTTTCATGCCGAAATGGCGTAAAGCGAAGAAGCAATTGCCATTAATTTATATGGGAAAAATTTTTGAGCGTTCCCAGACCCAAAAAATAACCTACCAAATCATACCAAATAACACATGAAACCTAAAATAACACTAACATATAGTAAAAGCAGGAATGATATGATAAATACACAGCCTATATAAAGTAGAAATAATGTATGTAGTGTAGTTGGGAAGATCAAGTCAAAACTGATTTGTGGAGAAAATCGGCGCATGCACACATCACGTATGCGCACACAGGTGCCCGCACAATGCTTCCTAGTCATGGTAGTCTTTCTCAGGGTAAACACTGCCCCGTATTTGACTGCTATTTTTGTCCCTTATTTGGGAGTGAGAAAATTGGCAACCCTAACTGTAAAAGACAGGTTGAGGTGAGTTTAACCCTGTTTAACCCTACTTGAACAGCTCCCCCCCGCCCCCCAGTCAGCCGGTCCGCAAGAATACTGTCAATATTAAACCGGTCCGTGGTGCAAAAAAGGTTGGGGACCCCTGATCTAGGTAGCATGCAACCTAACGGCATGAACATCTTTTTCTCCTTCTGGTATTTTCCCTCTTCTCCTATTCCTCATTCTGGCCCCTTACCCCTTCTTCTCACCTGCCCATCACCTCCCCTGGTGCCCCTCCTTCTTCCCTTTCTCCCTTGGTCCACTCCCCTCTATCAGATTCCTTCTTCTCCGACCCTTTACCATTCCCACTCACCTGGCTTCACCCATCAGCTTCGACCTATCCTTCTTCCCCTCCCTCCCAACATTTTTATTCTGGCATCTCCCCCCTTCCTTTTTAGTCCTGAGACATCGGCAGTTTATTCATTTCCATAGATGCTGCCTGACCTGCTGAGTTCCTCCAGCATTTTGTGTGTGCTACCATTACATGACCATACTTTCCAAAAACAAAAACAAAATACTGCAGCTGGTGGAAATCTGAAATAACAATTGAAAATGCTGATGTATGCGGGTGACACAATACATGTAAAAGGTTCACGTTTTTGTCTGGCTGTACACTATCAACAATATTCCCTCCGGATTAAATTAAAATGGAATAGTATTGTTTATACTAAAATGAATCATCCTCAACAGTCTTGCTCCTTTTTTTCACACTTTCTTCTCCACTTTAAGATTACCAGCCAATGTAATATTCACAACTTGTTGAACAAGTAAACCATTCATACTGCAGGTCCTCGAGTGCCAATCCGACACTTGTTCGGCATTGCACATCATCACCAAGACACTTGCGAGGATAATTTCTGCCCACCCACTCCCAAATCCCACAAATTTAAAACAATTGTCTAATTTTAGAATCCAGAGAAGCACGAACACATTGCTTTGTCCCTCTATCTCAAAATGATAACAGTGCACTCTTTATATAGACGACGTCATTAAAAACAAAACACACTCTCTTTCTTTACTGGAAAAGACTCCTTTCAATCCCCGTGGGTACTTACGGCATTATTTCCAATAGCAATATATCCATATGTCAAAATGATGAAAGGCAAATCATTCTTTTACACAATGGTAGTTCACATCATCCATGCAATATTTTGAGTCCCTGCCTAAAATTACACATAGTTGCCATGGGTTATGACTCAGAGTAACCTATGAAATCCCATGTGGCTTGGCTCCAGAATTATTTTTAATCTTGGCTCCTATGTATACATGTTGCTCAGCCTAAGTGACTTACTCATGACAACTGAAGCAGAGCCATCGTCAATATACCTATCAAGTCATTCATTCACTAGTTAGCCATCCGCGTGTTTTTTTTATAATTTCATATTGTTCATTAACAAGAGAATTTTGCTGAAAATGACATCTGCATCACGGAGATTCAAAAGCCCGATTTGAAGTGAGCGAGTGCCTTGCCTCTGCATCTTCCAAACATTCTGTATGATAACCCTCCATTTCCAGCATCACGGGTGCTGGACAGACCATCGACTCATCTCGTCCACCATGAGAAGGAAGATTCAGCCCAAAAGGAAACACCAAAATCAGAACACTATTAAGAAATTTAATGTTGACATCCTTCAAGGCATCAGCCATGTACAAAAGTTCCAACAAAATCTTCAAGAACAACTGCCTCAACAAATCCCACCATCTGTAGAAGAACACTGGAATCAATTGAAGAACACTATCATCACATCCTGCAAAGAAATAATTGGGTTCAAGACGAAAAAACATCAGGATTGGTTCGATGATAACGACAAACTACTCCAAGAACTCATCAACAAAAAGAGAAAAGCTTTCATTACCTTACAAGATGACCAACAATCGGCTACCAAAAGGAAACGCTATCAGGAATGCAAGGCTGCAGTCCAGAAGAGCACCCGAAGCCTGAAAAACCAATGATGGAGGAAGAAAGCTCAGGAAATCCAACAACTAGCCGACACCAACGACACTCGAGGCTTTTTCAACGCAACTAAAGCTATTTTTGGTCCATCCACGCATGATCAAGCCCCTCTCAAAAGCAAAGATGGTTCAAACATCCTGAAGAGCAATGCTGTCATCAATTCTAGGTGGAGCAAGCACTTTGAAGATCTTCTAAATCAAACTGTCTCATTTGACAGGAATGTGATTAACAACATTCCAAGACAGCCCATTGACGACTCCCTAAGCAAAATACCAACACTTGAAGAAGTCAAGGAAGCCATCAAAATTTGAAAAACAACAAGGCCGCTGAACTTGATGGAATACCAGCCGAGGTCTACAAAATTGGAGGTAACCTGCTTCATTATTAACTGCATCAACTTCTCATCAAGATCTGGATAAATGAAGACGTACCAGCAGACTTTAGAGACTCAGCAATCGTTACCATCTACAAAAGGAAAGGCAATCGATCCGAATGTGGAAACTATTGTGGAATTTCCCTGTTAGCAACAGCAGGAAAGATCCTCACCCGCATCATGAACAACTGGCTCAAGCCTTTAGCTGAGAAGATCCTTCCGGAGACACAAGCCAGTTTTAGACCGTCACGTGGTGCAAGCGACATGATCTTCACAATGCAACAACTACAAGAAAAATGTTGTGAACAACTTCAAACTTTGTACATGGTATTCATCGACCTCCCCAAAGCCTTTGACTTGGTATCAAGGGAACTCCTATAGGATATCCTATCCACCTATGGGTGCCCTTAAAAGTACATTTGAATCCTGAGACTCCTCCACGACGGCATGCTTGCCACAGCCATGGTCAGCAACAGTAAATGTGAGCCTTTTCAAGTTAGATCAGTAAAACAGGGATGTGTGATTGCCCCAACTTTGTTCACCATCTTCATTGCGACAATCATCCACATTATCAATGACGACCTACCCCAGGAATCAAAATTGTCTACAGAACAGATGGCAGACTTCTCAATCTTGCCCGTCTCAAATCCAAAACGAAGACATCCACGAGTTCCCTTATCGAGTTCCAATACGCAGATGACAACAGTGTTTCAGCTCTTTCAGAAAACCACCTACAACAGATTCTGACTGCCTTCAACTGTGCATACACAAAACGTGGACTTATCATCCATTCCAAGAAGACTCAGATCATCTATCAACCGTCACCAATTGAGACAAATCGGATAGAACCATCAATTCAACTTGGAAAAACAACCCTGGAAAACGGGGACCACTTTCCGTATCTTGGAAGTCACCTCTCCTCCAATGTCGACCTTAATGACGAGATCCAACATCGTCTTAAATGCGCTGGAACAGCTTTTGGACGTCTCCGAACAAGCGTCTTTCATGATTGTGACATCCGAACAGACACCAAAATGTTAGTGTACAAAGCAGTGGTAATCCCAACGCTCCTGTATGCATCAGAAACCCGGACAACATACCGACCACATCTGAAGGCACTTGAAAAGTTCGATCAACGCTGTCTTCAAAACATCTTAAATATCAGCTGGGAAGATAAAAGAACCAACGTCAGCATGCTAAATGAAGCAAAAACAACAAGCATTGAAGCCTATGTCATCAAGAACCAACTAAGATGGAGCGGTCATGTTGTTCGGATGAAAGACAAACGTCTGCAGAAACAAATCTTCTACTCCCAGCTTAAAGGAGGCAAACGTAAAAGAGGCGGACAACAGAAGAGATTCAAAGACGTCTTAAAGCCCAACATGAAGAAATGTAACATTGACATCAACAATTGGGAAACCAATGCCGAGGACAGGAAACTCTGGCAAGCCATCATCCGAGAAGGAACAGCAACTTTCGAAGCCAACAGATGTGCAGAAAAGAAAATGGAAAGAGAGGCAGCAACAACCAAAGCCCGATCTGCCATCTGGAACTACCTGTCCTAAATGCTGAAGAACTTTCAAAGCCAAGATTGGACTCATACGCCACTTGAGAGCCCATAAGTAGATCAACAGAACGAAGACCATCATCCTCGACCTTGAGGTTTAGCCACGACAACGACGATTTCCTGCATCAACTAGCTTCCGATCCCTCACCTTCTCAATTATGTTCCAATTTGTTGAAGATGCAGAGTATTCTGTACTGTCAGGTCAATGACAAGCAGGTAATCACACATACCAGCACTTCCCACACCAAACCTACCTCAAAATCACTCTACTTGACTGTAGAGTCAAGTAAAAAAAAATGGGTTGTTAAAGAGATTTGAACCATCCAGCCTCCTTTCATTAGCTGTACAGAATATAAATGTGCTGATTTCAGGTGCATAGTGGCGTACCTAGCCTCGTAGTTTCAACCGTGACCTCTAGTGTGCATTCCCTGTGACGACATGGGTTTCTGTCAGGTGTTGTTTGGTTGGCACCATAGCGTAGTAGTTAGCATAACACCATTACAGTGCCAGCTACCCAGGTCCAATGCCACCGCTGTCCGTAAGGTGGTTGTACATGTAGATTTCCTCAGGGTGCTCCAGTTTCCTCCCACCTTCCAAAGACATACAACTTAGTAAGGCTTAGAGTATGTTGATGCTAGAAGCGTAGCGACACATGCTTGGGTGGAAACGATGAATTTCACTGGATATTTCAAAGTACATCTGACAAATGCAGCTAATCTCATCTTATCTTGCTCCCACAAACCAAAAGATATACAGATTGGATGGTTGTAAATTGCTTGGTGTCCACAAGGATGGAATCTTTGGGGGGGGAAGGGGGAGGAGGTGAGGGTTAGAAAATAAAATGAGGCTCATGTACAATTGAATGTATGGATGCTTAATAGTATGAGTTCAATGGTTTAAATGGTCATTTCAGTGCTGTGTAGCTTTATGACAGCATCGAAACAACTAGTAACCAACATCGTCATCAGATTCCACAAAAGCTTCAGTAACTCCAATGAACACTCTGCACTTCTGCACTCCTACATCTCCTACAAATTTCTGTAGGTGTAGGTGGAGAGCATTCTGGCCGGTTGTATCACAGCAGGCACCAATGCACAGAATCACTGTAGAGAAGTTGTAGACTCAATCAGTGCCACCGGTACAATACTCCCCTCCACTGAGGACATTTTCAAAAGGCAGTGCCTCAAAGTAGCACTCATCACTAAGAACCCATACCATCTGTGAAATCTCTTTTCTTCCTACCATAGGATGCTTCCTATGGTAGGGAGGTCTAAGACCAAAGGACACAGCCTCAGAGTAGAGGGGCATCTATTTAGAACAGAGATGAGGAGGAATTTCTTTAGCCAGAGCGTGGTGAATCTGTGGAATTCATTGCCACAGGCGGCTGTGGAGGCCAAGTCATTGGATATATTTAAGGCAGAGATTAATAAATTCTTGATTGGTGAGGGCATGAAGGTTTACAGGGCGAAGGCAGGAGATTGTGGCTGAGGGGGAAAATGGATCAGCCATGATGTAATGCTAGAGCAGACTCGATGGGCCAAATAGGCCTAATTAGACCATAAGATATAGGAGCAAAATTAGGCCATTTGTCCCACCAAGTCTGCTCTGCCATTTCATCATGGCTGATCCAATTTTCCTCTCAGCCCCAATCCGCTGCCTTCTCCCCATATCCTTTCATGCCCTGACCAATCAAGAATCTTTCCATCTCTGCCTTAAGTAACCATAAAAATTTGGCTTTCACAGCTACCTGTGGCAATAAATTGCACAGTTTCACCACTCTCTGGCTAAGGAAATTCTTCAACTCCATGCTAAAAGGATGTCAATCTATTCTGAGGCCATACCCTCTGGACTTAGTCTCACCCACTACAGGAAACATCCTTTCCACATCCACTCTATCAAGGCCTTTCACCATTCGATAGGTTTCAATTAGGTCACCCCACATTTTTCTGAATTCCAGTGAATACAGGCCCAGAGCCATCAAATGTTCTTCATATGACAAGCCTTCAAACAAGAAATTATTTCCGTGAACCTTTTAATCCTCTCCAGTTTCAAGACATCCTTTCTAAGGGACACAAAACTGCTCATACTACTCCAAGTATGTGGGTATGTGGCCAAGTGGTTAAGGCATTGGACTAGCTACCTGAAGGTCATGAGTTCCAGCCCCAGCCGAGAGAACGTGTTGTGTCCTTGAGCAAGGCACTTAATCACACACTGGTCGGCGACAACACTGGTGCCAAGCTGTATGGGTCCTAATGCCCCTCCCTTGGACAACATTGGTGTCGTGGAGAGGGGAGACTTGCAGAATGGGCAACTGCTGGTCTTCCATACAACCTTGCCCAGGCCTGCGCCCTGGAGAGTGAAGTCTTTCCAGGCGCAGATCCATGGTCTGGCAAGACTAATGCCTTAAATACTCCAAGTAAGGCCTCACCAGTGCTTTATAAAGTCTGAACATGATATCCTTGCCTTTACAATCTAGTCCTCTTGAAATGAATGCTAATATCACATTTGTCTTCCTCACCACAGACTCAACCTGCAAATTAACCTTCAGGGAATCCTGTACAACAACACCCCAATTCCCTTCCCTCCTCAGTTTTTTTTTGTATTTTCTCTCCATCTAAAAAATAATCAACTCTTTCATTTCTTCTACCAAAGTGCATGACGATACACTATATTCCATTTGCCCATTCTCCTAATCTAAGTCCTTCTGTAGCCTCTCTACTTCCTCAAAACTACCTGCCTCTCCACCTATCTTCATACCGTTTGCAAACTTTGCAAGAAAGCCATCAATTGCATCATCTAAATTAATAACATTAAATGTAAAAACAATCAGCCCAACACAGAGCCCTGTGGAACACCACTAGTCACCAACAGCCAACAAGAGAAGGCTCTCTTTATTCCCACTCTCTGCCTCCTGCCTGTCAGCCACTGCTTTATCCATTCTAGAATCTTGCCTGTAATACCACGGGTCTGTAGCTTATTAAGCAGTCTCATGCATGGTACCTTGTCATAGGCCTTCAGAAAATTTAAATACACATTAATCAATTCTCCTTTGTCTATCCTGTTTGTTATTTCTTCAAAGAATTCTAACAAATTTGTTAGGCAAGATTTTCCCTTGAGGAAAGCATACTGACTATGGTCTATTTTATCATGTGCTTCCAAGTACTCTGAAACCACAACCTTAACAATCGACTCCAACAACTTCCCAACCACTGAGGTCAGACTAACTGGCACATAATTTCCTTTCTTCTGTCTCTTTCCCTTCTTGAAGAGTGGAGTGACATTTGCAATTTTCCAAAACCATTCCAGGATCTGGTGATTATTAATGTCTCCAGAATCTCTTCAGCCACCTCTTTCAGAACCTTGGGGAGTAGATCATATGGCCTAGGTGACTTATCTACCTTCAGACCTTTCAGTTTCCCAAGAACCTTCTCCCTAGTAATGGTAACTACACACACTTCATGACCCCCGACACCTCGAATTCCTACCATACTGCAAGTGCCTTCCACAGTGAAGACTGATGCGAAATACTTATTCGCCTGCCATTTCCTTGTTCCCCATTACGACCTCTAGAGCATTTTTCTCCAGTGGTCCGATATCCACTCTCACATCTCTTTTACATTACATATCTGAAGAAACTTTTGGTATTCACTTTAACATTATTGGCCAGCTTACTTTTGTATTTCATCTTTACCTTCTTAATGACCTTTTAGTTGCCCTTTGTTGGTATTTGAAAGCTTCCCAATCCTCTAACCTCTGACTATTTTTTGCTCTATTTTATGCTCTCTTTTTGGCTTTATGTTGGCTTTACTTTTCTTTTTAGCCATGGTTGTGTCATCTTGCCTTTAGAATAATTCTTCCTCTTTAGAATGTAAATATCTTGTGTCTTCCGAATTGCTTCCAGAAATTCCAGCCATTGATGCTCTGCTGTCAACCCTGCCACTGTTCTTTTCCAATCAACTCTGGCCAACTCCTTCTCTGAACTTCTAGGGCTCTAGGGCTTCTTTGATCTTAAGCTCTCTCATCAATTCTGGTTCATTGCACAACACCCAATCACGAATAGCTGATCCCCTAGTGGGCTCAAACATGAGCTGCTCTAAAAATCCATCTCATAGCCACCTAACAGTGCAACGCCGCCCCCCCCCCTTGCCTTCCTGCCTGTTCTTTTGATACAATGGGTATCCTTGGACATTAAGCTCCCAGCTATAATTTTTCAGTCATGATACAGTGATGCCTACAACATCATACATGACAATCTGTAACACAGCTACAAGTTCATCTACCTTATTCCACATCTGCTCCTTTATCTTATGGTCTTCTCATTAATACCACTGCGAAGCAGGTTCATTCAGGAGCCAGAATACCCATTCAGGGGTAGGTTTCTCCCTCCAACATCAGATTTCTGAATGGTCCAAGAACACAACCTCAATATGCTCTTTTTTTTTTGCACATTATTTTTGTAATTTATGGTCAATTTTATCTTTGCACTGCAAAACAAAAGGTTTTATTTCAATTTTATTTAGTGATACAGCACAGTAACAGGCTCTTCTGCCCATGCCACCCAATTAAAGACATGGCCAATTAATTTAATAACGCATAGCCTTGAGAATGAGGAGAAACTGAAGCACCCAGAGGAAACCCATAAAGTCAGGAAGTGAATGTACAAACTCCTTACGGACAGCGGCAGAATTGAACTGGCACTGTAAGTACTAAATGCTATGCTACCGTGCTGCTTTTTTTTTGCACTATTTTGTTTTGTAATTTATGGTAGATCTTATCTTTGCACTGTACTGCTGCTGCTAAACAACAAATGCAAGTCAGTAACAATATATCTGATTCTGACAATACCAATAATTTTGTAGGGTACTACTGAAGTCGCCAATGCCGTTTGCCTCAATGTAAAGGAAACAAGGCAAAGGCAAAGCTAATTCCGTGTCTTTCAAGCCTGCTCCATCACTCAACAGATCATAGCTGATTTACCCAAGGAATCAATTCTTCTGTGCCAGATGTCCATTGAGATTGGATATTCACCATCACTTTAAATACTCCGAGTAAGCCAACCTCCACAAGTTTCTCGGGCAGAGAATACCAGAGATTCCCCGCACTTTGCAATCATGGACTGCAGCCTTCAAGTGCTTATCAAGATACTTCAATGTTCTAAGAGTACCTGCCTCATACAGATCAGTGGTCTCTCTTAGGGTTGTACAGCAGCATTATGCCAGTAATCAGCATTTAATTCCTGCCACTGCCTGTGACCACATGGGTTTCCACCCACATTCCAAAGACGTATGGGTTAGGGTTTGTAAGTTGTGGGCATGTTATATTGGTGCTGGAGGTATGGTGACACTTGCCGGCTACCTCCAGCTCATCTTCAGACTGTGTCTGTGTTGGTTGTTGATGTATATTATACATTTTAATGCACGTTTCAATGTACATATGGTAAATAAAATTATCTATCTAATCTACCTCGAGCACCTAGTCAGGCAGTGAATTCCGGATTGTACCCAACCCCTGGGTATTAGTTCTTGCTCTGTAAAACCTGTAAAACTCTTGCTCCAAATCTCAGCCCTCTAGTTTTAGATACCTCTGTTATACGGGAACAAGGTTTCCTTCTTTCTACCCCGTCTACGCCTCACACAAGTTTGTATATCCCTCTCAGCTTACTTGGGTCCAAGGAAAACTATTCAACACACAAACTAATGGCCAATTCCACTGTATTGAGGTGCTCCTAAAATATGGTCCATGTTTTCCCAGAGTCTTCCCTCCAACCTTTATTGTGTTAGGCTGATGTATAGACTTCATATGTTAACCACACACAGTGTCACTACCAGGAATGTCCATTTCCACATCTCCTCCATCTCTATCCAACTCTACTCTTTTTCAACTCATTGGTCACTGAAACATTCAGCTACTCGTTACGTCAAGTCTGATTTAAGATTTAGAATTGTGCAGCATAGAAGGGGCCGTACAGCTCCCAGCAGACTCGTCTCCATAATAAAAATTACCTGTTACTAAACTAAATTCACACATTCTCAGACAACTAATTAAATCAAAATGTCACATTACTGTACAAGGTCAACTAGGTTATTAATTCGCACTTTGTGAACAGAACACAAATCAAGTCACTGAGAGCCTTATAAATGTTGGTTTTGCGGACATTGTCCCTCTCCTCTGACAGATGAAATCATTTAAAACCAGGGAATATTCACCTTTTCCTCCTCCTCCTCCACCTTCTCATTCATGCTTCTTCCCCTTTCCAGTCCTGTTGAAGGGTCTTAGCCCAAACCGTCGACTCTTTTCCTTTCCAACCCCAGCAACTCTACAATGCTGCACGGCTCTCAAATGGCCAGGTATCAGAATGTCAACGCTGACTGCTTACTTCCACCCATAAATGTTGCCTAACCTGTTGAATTCCTCCAGTATTTTGTGTATGTTGCTCCGAACCAGGGAAGATGTAGGTTTCAGCACAGACGGTGACAACCAGCTTTATCGTAAACACAAAATACTCTGCAGATGCTGGGGTCAAAGCAACGCTCACAACACGCTGGAGGAACCCAGCAGGTCGGGCAGCATACGTGGAAACGATGAGTCAACGTTTCAGGACGGAACCCTTCATCAGGACTGTAGAGGGAGGGGGCAGAGGCCCTATAAAGAAGGTGGGGGGAGGGTGGGAAGGAGAAGGCTGGTAGGTTCCAGGTGAAAAACCAGTAAGGGGAAAGATAAAGAGGTGGGGGAGAGGAGGGGATGCAGGGAGGTGATAGGCAGGAAAGGTGAAGGAGGAATAGGGGAAAACACAATGGGTAGCAGAAGGAGGTGATAGGCAGCTAGGGGAGGGGGCACAGTGAAAAGGGGATAGGGGAAGGGAATTCCCAGAAGTTGGAGAATTCTATGTTCATATCAAGGGGCTGGAGACTACCTAGACGGTATATGAGGTGTTATAACCAGCTTTATCTTGCCTTGACCTCTAAACCTTTTCTCCCTTCTAAACTGGATCAGACTTTCCTTCCAACCACAACGCGAAAAAGCCAATAGCTATTACCTCCAGTCCCTTAAACTAAACCTTACTTCACAAACGTGATAGCATAAGGACGCCAGAATGATTGAGGCCACCTTCAAAACCACCTCTTTCCACTTCTGGAATGTCACCTATATCAGCTGCTAAAACAGCCAACCTTTGTTCAATTTGACCACTCCAACACGCAACTATTATCACTCATTCTGTTGCCCATAAACATCAAAAACTTTCCTAGTCACATTCTAGCTCTCGTTTTCACCCTTCAGCCTTAAGCTATCTAACCTACAACGGTTATACAATGCCTCAATTTTAAGATTCTCATACTTGCATTCAAATCTTAACCCTCTCAGAAATTCTCCTCTGGTCGTATAAACCAGTGGTCCCCAACCACTGGGCCGCGGAACAATACCAGGCCGCAAAGCATGTGCTACTGGGCCGCGAGGAAGCAATATGATTTGGCGATATATGAAACGATATGAGTCAGCTGCACCTTTCCTCATTCCCTGTCATGCCCACTGTTGAACTTGAACGCACGCGAGGTCATCAGTCGGTCATTAACCTACAACTCCTCGATGAGTAAAAAAACAAACGTCACTTGAGAGTTTCTTTGGTAGAGGTGGTAGAGCACATAAAATGCCTAATGATGATGATAATGCAGAGGCAGCTGAGGCCGAGACTGTAAAAAACAGCTTCCTTCAACAGAAAATACGACAAGTTGTACATAAAATATGGCTTTATTGCAACTGGTGACTCGCACACTCCAAGCTCCCTGTGTGTGATATGTGGAGACAAGCTGTCTAATGAGGCAATGAAGCCCTCAAAACTGCTTTGGCACTTTGAGTCCAGGCACCCTGCACTTAAAGACAAACCCATTGAGTTTCTGAGTGGAAAAAACATGAGCAAGTGGGACAGAAGCAAGTGCTGACAACCACCACCTCCACAAATGCTGCTGCTTTGAGAGCGTCGCACTTAGTGGCTAGCCGTATTGCTAAGGCTAGGAAGCCTTTCAGTGTTGCTGAAGAATTGATTCTGCCTGCTGCCAAGGACATGTGCCGCGAACTGTTGGGAGAAGCTGCAGCTAACAAGATGACACAGGTTTCTCTTTCAGCTACCACAGTTTCAAGGAGAATCGGTGACATAGCGGAGGACATCGAAGCACAGCTGTTGGAACGGCTTAACGACTCACCATGGTATGCTATCGAGGGCGACGAGTCTACCGATGTCAACAAGGCAATGCCGCTGGTTTATGTGCGATATATATTTCAAGACGATGTGTACGAGGATATGTTGTGTGCCCTGCCGCTGTCAACTAACACAACTTGGGCAGAACTATTCAAGTCTTTGAATGACGACATGTCAGGCAATCTGGACTGGTCATTCTGTGTTGGAATACGCACAGACGGGGCTGCAGCTATGACTGGACAGCTGTCTGGTTTCACTACCCGAGTCAAAGAGATTGCTCCTGAATACAAGTCTACACACTGTGTCATACACAGGGAAATGCTAGCTAGCCGAAAAATGTCACCTGATCTTAATAGTGTATTGAGTGACGTTGTTGAAGTTATCAATCACATCAAAGCAAAAGCCCTTAACTCACGTCTGTTTGAGCAGCTTTGCGAGGAAATGGATGCAGAGCACAAACACCTTCTCTTACACACTGAAGTCAGGTGGCTATCAAGGGGGAGAGCCCTGGCCAAGGTTTTTGAGTTAAGAGAGCAGCTGCAGAGATTTCTTTCAGGAAAAAAGTCACTACTGGCAGCACACTTCAGTGACGAGGAGTGGATAGCAAAACTCGCTTACCTGTGTGACATCTTCAACCTGCTCAATGAACTCAATTTGTCACTTCTGGGGAGAATGACAACTGTCTTCAAGTTGGCAGATAAAGTGTCTGCTTTCAAAGCCAGACTGGAACTGTGGGGACGGCGAGTGGACAGGGGCATATTTGACATGTTCCCAACATTAGCTGGGAATTTGGGAGAGACTGAGGCTCACAGCTGGTGCGCGATCACCTATCTTCGCTGTCGACAGAATTCGAGTATTACTTCCAACCAAAAGTGACCCAAGATGTGCAAAGGAATGGGTCCGTGACCCATTTGTGAATGTCCCCGGTGAATCATCCATGTCAGCGCGGGAAAATCAACTCCTCGAGCTTGCAAGTAACGGTGGGCTGAGAAATTTGACATAACATCTCTGCTGGCATTCTGGATCAAAGTCAAGGCTGAATGTCCTGAGACAGCCACGAAAACACTGAAAACATGGCTTCCATTTCCAACATCACATCTCTGCAAAGCAGGGTTTTCTGCAATGAACGCAATGAAAACTAAATTGCGGAATAGACTGGACATAAAGAACCCCGTTCGAGTATCGCTGTCTCCCATCACCCCTCGATGGGACCGTCTTGTTGCCGGGAAACAAGCCCAGGGCTCCCACTGATTCAGCGATATTGGTGTGTTGTAATGATTTTATATGTTCATACGAGGAAAATATGCGGTGTGTTTAATATCCAAACATTACTTAAAATGTTATGATGCTATTGATTTATAAGTGACTTATAATTGACATCACTATATTCATGCGAGGAAAATATGTGGTCTGTTTAATATTAAATTCATTAGATAATCCCTTTTAGAAACGAAATTGAGTGTATTAGCCACTTATAAGTGAGTTATAGTTGACTTATCACCTATATTCCGGTCGTAATTAACACCCCCCACCCCACCGTCAGCTGGTCCGCAAGAATATTGTCAATATTAAACTGGTCCACGGTGCAATAAAGGTTGGGGACCTCTGCTACAAACCTCTGGTGTATGAGCAGTTTTATAATTCTGGTCTCTTCATAATCCGAATTTAATCAAGTCATTTATACAAAGTTCAAAGTACATTTATCATTAAAGCATCATACTTTGGGAATTTCCTTTGGGGAAACTAATTTATTTTGGGATCAATAAAGTATCTACCTATACTACAGTATATACAACCTTGATTCATCTTCTTGCAGGCAGCCACAAAACAAAGACAGACAACAGAACACATTTAAAAAACCCACACAACAAGACCATCAAAACACCAAATGTTCAAAAGCACAAACTGTGCAAATAATAAAAAGCAAACAAGCAACAGACAGAACACAAACCAGAGTTGCTGAAAGTGAGCCCCCAGCCTCAAAGCTAGCTTCAGTGGGTAGTGGGCTAGTTGGCACTGCATGACCATAAAGTGAAAGTATTCATGCTCCTAAACCTTTCCGGCTTATACATTGTGCTTTATCTTTGAAAAACTGACCAGATTTTTGGTTTACTAATCCAAAATCTTCTTGGTTGGGTTAGTCTATATTACATACTTATTAAAAGTACCTATGGAAAACTTTGTTTCTGCACTACAGCTGCTACACAAATGGAAGTTGTTTTTATTGGGGATTCCCCGATGTTTATCACAGGTGCCAAAGCTTGGAAAAAACTGTTGCACTGTTTAGCATCAATATCAAATTGTAAAATTAATTCAACACCCCCGCCCCCCCAGCAGGGTAATGGTTTTGCACTGTTGTTTAATTGAAAAAAAATTGCTCCAGATTTTACTCTAAATTTAGACTAAAATTTGCTTTGCTTGTTGCTCAGCAGCTGGGGCGGGGTCGAAGCGCTCAACAGAGATGGTGCTCGGTGTCAGAGGGTTGGTCGGGGGCTCAAAGTTTTCGAATGAACTCAGAGTCGGCTGCGGTCGGGTGCTTCCAATGGTGCTGCTTTGGCAAGTTTGCGGTGCTTGGAGTTCAGGGCAGGGAGAGTTCCTCCCTTCTACCGTCTGCGTGAGATGATGGGGCTATCAGAACTTGAGATTTTTTTTTACCGTGCCCGTGGTCTGCTCTTTATCAAATTACAGTATTGCTTTGCACTGTTGTAACTATATGTTATAATTATGTGGTTTTGTCAGTTTTAGTCTTGGTTTGTCCTGTGTTTCTGTGATATCTTTCTGGAGGAACACTATCATTTTTTAATGCATGCATTTCTAAATGACAATAATATTAGTTTTATTTGTCACATGCGCATTGAAACATATAGTCATTTGTGCCAACGATCATAGTCCAAGGATGTGCTGGGGGCACACATGTCGCCACACGTCCAGTGCCAACATAGCATGCCCACAACTTTCTAGTCCTAACCGCCATGTGTTTGGAACGTGGGAGGAAACTGGAGCACCCGGAGTCACAGGAAGAATGTAGAAACTCCTCACAGACTGTGGCAGAGTTGAACCCAGGTTGTTGGCGCTGTAAAATATTACACTAACCACTATGCTACCATGTCACCATTTTTTGTGGACTTTTGCACAAGTGTACTACAAATACCACTTCCCTGATACAGTCAAGTTGCCCACAGGTTTCCTCTGCTGATTCTTTGCTGCTGTGTTAAGGCAAATCCCCCTATTTACATGGAGAGCAGCACCCATCAAAGACATCCAGCATCCAGGCCATGCTCTCTTCTCATTACTACCTCCGGGTAGGAGAAGTAGGTTCCATGCCACGAGGTTCAGAAATAGTTCTTACCCTATATAAGACCATAAGACAAAGCAGCAGAAGTCGGCCATTCGGCCCATCGAGTCTGCTCTGCCATTTTATCATCAGCTGATCCATTCTCCCATTTAGTCCCACTCCCCCACCTTCTCACCATAACCTTTGATGCCCTGGCTATTCAGATACCTATCAATCTCTGCCTTAAATACACCCAATGACTTGGCCTCTGCTGCTGCCCGTAGCCACAAATTCAATAGATTCACCACCCTCTGGCTAAAAACATTTCTTTGCATTTCTGTTCTGAATGGGCGCCCTTCAATCCTTAAATCATGCCCTCTCATACTAGACTTCCCCATCATGGGAAACAACTTTGCCACATCCACTCTGTCCATGCCTTTCAACATTCGAAATGTTTCTATGAGGTCTTCCCTCATTCTTCTAAACTCCAAGGAATACACTCCAAGAGCAGACAAACGTTCCTCATATGTTAACCCTCTCATTCCCGGAATCATTCTCGTGAATCTTCTCTGTACCCTCTCCAACGTCAGCACATCCTTTCTTAAATAAGGAGACCAAAACTGCCCACAGTACTCCAAGTGAGGTCTCACCAGTGCCTTATAGAGCCTCAACATCACATCCCTGCTCCTATACTCTATTCTCTCTAGAAATGAATGCCAACATTGCATTCGCCTTCTTCACCACCGACTCAACCTGGATGTTAACCTTAAGGGTATCCTGTACGAGGACTCCCAAGTCTCGTTGCATCTCAGAACTTTGAATTCTCTCCCCATTTAAATAATAGCCTGCCCATTTATTTCTTCTGCCAAAGTGCATAACCATACACTTTCCAACACTGTATTTCAGGCTTGCAAGTATATGCATCAGGCTCCTGAACCAGCATGGATAACTTCACTCACCACACTTGAAACTGATTCTGTGACCTACAGACTTGCTTTCAAGGACACTTTACAACTCATGTTCTCAGTATTTTGATTTGCACAATTTATTTTCCTTTACACATTGACTGTCTGCCTTTGTTTATGCAGTTTTTTCATAATTTCTATGGTATTTCTTTGTTTTCCTGTATATGCTCTCAAGAAAACGATTTCAAGGTAGTATATGGTAACATATATGCACATTGATAATTAATTTTACTTCGAACTTTGTCTGGCTATCTCGCTCCTACTTCTGTATCCAATTATAGTCCTTTTTCATGCCTCAATGATTCTGGACCGAGGTATAAGATTTAGTCCTTCAATCCTCAAATCTACTGCCAAAAGGCACAATGTGGAGATACAAAGAATGCAATGTTTTCCTCAAGATGTTTCATTAGATGAATTTTACATAGCACAAGATGCTGCAAGCGATTGCCAAAGCCTGGGAGTGCGATATACAGTGGACTCCAGTTAATTGGAATGCATTGTGACCAATTAAGCAGCTGCCCCAATTAGCCAAAATTTCATGGAAATAGTTTAAGGTATACAAGTCAAACTACCATTTAGCTGAGTAACAAATTATGTATTCAAAAGAAATACAGAACAAATCTGAAAACTACCAATACTACTAAGTACTATACAACTATTATTTGCTCAATATTTCCTCCAGTGTACACTGCCATGTCCATTTGATTGACTGTAAATTAACAAAATCAACCCAGACAAAATGATCAAATATCACTGCTTTTCAATCTGCTTCCGCCAGCTGAAACGGGCAACATAACAATCACACGCAAATGACACTATTTAAAAAACTGTTTGGTCTAAGCATGGTATAGTGTCCGACAGCCACACAAGTGCACACAACTGATACTAGTTAGTAACTGTTTGGCAATAGTCTTCTGCTCCAATTAAGCGACACAGCGCACCAGATAAACAAAGGAAATCTAACTTCACAATAGTAATATTGTAAAAAACAGGCCCATGAAAATACAAGAGACAAAGTCTCTCTTGGTCCCAGAACACAAAGTTCAGAGGAAATTTGTTAATCAAAGCAAATATATGCAACTATATACCACCCTGAGATTCATTTTCTTGTGGGCATACTCAGTAAATCCAAAAAGTACAATAGAATCGATGAAAGACTGGACCCAACAGGACGGACAAACAACTAGTGTACAAAAGAGAACAAAATATGCAAGTGAAAACCAAAAGTCAGCATTAATTATTGCGAACACGGGCTAAACAGTTCTTGAAAGTCAGTCCTAAGTTGTGGGAACAATTCAGCGATGGGGCAAATGAATTTGAGTGAAGGTATCCCTTCTGGTTCAAGATGTTTGAGAGGTAATAACTGTTTCTGAACCTGGTGGTGTGGGTCCTGAGGCTCCTGTACCTTTTTGCCAGCAGCAAGAAGAGAGCATGTCCTGGTGGTGGGGTCCTCGATGATGGATGCTGCTTTCTTGCGACAGTGCTGATATTCTCAATGGTGGTGAGGGTGGGGCAGGGGCTTTACCTATGATATACTGGACCGTATCCACTACCTTTCATAGGATTTTCCATAAAGGGCCTTGTTGTTTCCATATCATTGATACAACTAGCCAATATCCTCTCCTCCACACATTCTGTAGTGATATTGCGCTCCTTCACCCCGTTTACGGACAGCTTCAGTGCGCTCGATAAGATCCTTTCTTTTGCTCTATGCACTTGGCAATCACTTCCTGTGGCAGAGGTTGGAAGTGTTTCTGTAGCTTGCTGTTAAGTACATTAATGACAGCCTGCCCAACATAGGGAAATGAGTATAAACCAGGCCTTAATGCTGGGGACATCAACCTGAAAGGGGACACTGATATTTGATTGTTTTTCCTTCCATTGAATCTGGATGATTCTGCAGAGAAAGCTTTTAACGATTAATATTAGTTCTATTTGCCACATGTACAAGACAGCAAACATACAGCAAAATGCATCTTGTTTGTCAAATTAAATCTGCAAAGATGTGCTAGCAGCAGCCCACAAGTGTCGCCTTGTTTCTGGCGCAAACATAGCATGCCCACCACTCATTAGCCCACGTGTTCACGGGGAGAATGTACAGACAGCTGCAGAAATTGAACCCTGAACCTTTAGTTGATGATGTAACAGTGTTATGGTAACCACTACACTACTGTGCTGCCCAAGTTTGGTTGGTATTTATGTGGTACATTGAGGGTATCAGTCCTATTGGAGCACAAGGATCTATCTGACCTATAAATCACAAGGTCTGAGCGAGGTCCGGGACATTGAGCGCAAGGCTGCCAGGAATTTTCCAGCCAGGGACAGGGCACAACTGATCCAAGGGAATCAGGAGACCGTGAGCATACTTAACCCTATCAGCAACTACCTGGAGCAGATCTGTCATTAACAACTAAAGGTAAACACTGCACCTACTATATTGTCAGGAGCAAACTGTATCCTGGCTTCTTCTCCCTTCCTTTGAGTCCTAATGAAGGGTCTCGGCCCGAAACACCTCCTTCATAGATGTTGCCTGACCTGCTGAGTTTAGTGTGTTGCATACTTAGTATGCTAACAGCAAATGCTTGCACCAATGGATGTTTGTAAACAATTCATCTTCAAACTGCTAGGTACAGATGCACTAGATAACAAAAAGGAGTGGAACAATAGATAATATCTAAAATTCTTGAGACAGCGAAATCAATTTAAGCAATCATTTTGCCAAATAGCACAATCACAAGCTAACAATCAACTCTGCATACCAAATTTATTAGTCATCACAAGCTGGGAATTATCTCCTTGGGTATTACAGAGTTTGCCTCACACACGCTCTACTTTACGAAAGTAATTCCCACATACATGTTGTATCTATACAGTACACTATAGCCAATACAGTGAATTCCGGTTAATTGGGACATATCAGAATCCATACATTTTGGCCCAATTAGCTTAAGTTTCAAGGAAATACTTAAAAAGGTATAAAAAAGACAAACTGAGTAACAAATTATGTATTTAAATGAAATACAGAACAAATTAGAATATTACCAATACCACTGTACTATAAAACTATGTATTAGTTCCTAGTCGGGAGGAGAAGATGGTGGCGGGCCTGCGTGTGCGCAGCTCTCCGGTGAAAAATGATATCATATCTGTTAAATAGGGGCCGTGGACAATTCTGATTTGATGGAGAATGAACGTGAAAGCACAGGGGAACATCTGGAGAAATTTCTGAAACGCCCATTCGCTGCTGTCGTTACTGTGTGGTCGGGAATCTTTCGGAGGGTAGGCCTCAAAATCCCCGGCCTTGCTTGCTTTTGATGACCAAAAAGGAGGTTGAATCGTTCGGACAGAGATGGCGCTCAGTACTTGGTGTCAGAGAGCTGATCAGAGCTCGAAGTTTTCAGATGACTCAGAGTCGGATTGTGGTCAGCATGGCAGGGAGAGTTTTTCTTCCTTCTCCCATCTGCGTGAGATGTGGGACATTTGAGAAACTTTGAACTTTACTGTGCTCATGGACTGCTTCATCAAGTTATGGTATTGTTGCACTGTTTGTAACTATATGTTATAAATATGTGGTTTTGTCAGTTTTTTCAGTCTTGGTCTGTCCTGTGTTTTGTGATATCACACCGGAGGAAATAATGTATCATTTCTTAATGCATGCATTACTAAATGACAATAAAAGAGGACTACGTGTCTTCATAACCTAATATATATCGACAGAGGAATTAATCCAGAAAATGCTGCATCTCCCAAATATTTATTTTCATTGTAACATTCAAGATGATTGTTAATATCTTCAAATTCTTCATAGTTCCTAAATTACTGATGGAGCAAATCAATTCATTTTCATTCCCAGCTTGAAAGTTTGAAACAGCAGTAAGATAAACAGTTCTCAATTGTCTTGCTGCTAATTTCTAACCAAAAATCACTGTTTCTTGAGCACAAACATACCTAACTGATGCTACTTAAAAACTGTTTGTTCTAGACATGGTATAGCGTTTTAACGACCACACATGTGCCAGCAATTGACTGTAGTTAGAAACTATTCAGCAGCAATCTCCTGTCCCGATTAAGTGGCATAGAGTCACAAATAAATGAAGGGAATCCAAGCTATTTTCTCGATTAGTTTTAGTTTTTTTTAAAGAGTTGTCGCAAATAAGCAGCTGCCCCAATGAATCAATGGCCCAATTAACCAGAATCCACTGTATATGAAAACCTTCATAGGAAGACAACACCTGCACTGGGGATCAGTGATTTATTGACAGAAAAGCTGTGTTTTATAAGTCAGCTCATTTCAGGAATTCCTCAAATCCCACATTGCTTTATTATTCTTTAAGTGTGATATGTTGCAGCCACTTTATACATATCACTAAGGTTTTGCATAGAGCAACAAACTGTTTTGGTGATGAATTTATATTGAAAAAGCAGCACTGTTTCTGTCTTTGTGGTGTCCTAAAGCATTCACCGCCAATGATTTGGTTTTGTACGATAAGTATCTCTCACAGAAAGCAGGCTACGGGGTCTTTTACAAGCAGCTGAACAAGAAATTCCATCTGAAAACTGTTCATTTCAACTAGGTGCAATTTTTAACATCAGATTATAAGACATTGTTCAGAATTAAGATATATGCCCCATCATGTCTGCTATAGCATTTCATCAAGATTGATCTATTTTCCCTCTCAACCCCATTCTCCTGCCTTCTCTCTGCAACCTTTGACACCCTGAATGATCTAAAACCTATCAATCTCCGTTTCAAATATACCCAATGACTTGGCCTCCACAGCCGTCTGAATTCCACATATTCACCAGCCTCTGGCTGAAGGCTAAACATTAAACAGATTGTGTACTCAAAAAACAGGACTACTACAGTTGTCACATACTGGCAGCATCTTCTGCTTTTATTTCCATGGCCTGCTTACTTTCCTCATATATATTTCCTGGTAGCAAAGCTCAGTGGTGGGGGGGAGGGGCAGGGAAATAGAGTGATGTTGGTTTTAGAACAGAGCGGTGCGTAAACAAAACAGATTTTACAGCACGACTCCAGGCAGGATGTCCCATGGTGCTTTGCAACAGGAACGTACTGGAAGCTCTCCTTATTTTGGGCCTGCCCCTTGTAGGCCCCAAATAGTTCTCTAACCTGCAAACAATCAAGCTATACATAGAAGCTTAAAAGAGCTTCAAGCCCATTTCATACCCTTTCAATTACACACACTAGATAGAAAGATATTGCCTAAAACACTATTAAAACATTTGCAACTAGATAACCTCAACTTCCTAATTTGAAAGTTAAGTCTCTATACCACACCACATCAGCCGCTCCCCCGACCCCCAAGATCACAGGTTTTATTTATTTGAAGATACAGTGCAGACGGAACAGGCCCTCCTGCCCAATAAGCCGCATTGTCCAGCAACCCACCTATTTAACCCCAGGTTTCAGCCCAAACGTTGACTGTACTTTTTTCTATAGATGCTGCCTGACCTGCTGAGTTCCTCCAGTATTTTGTGTGTTGCTTGGATTTCCGGCATCTGCAGTTTCTCTTGTTTGCAATTGAACCAACTAACCCATATGTCTTTGTGGGACAAAACTGGAGCACCCCTGAGGAAAACCACACGTTCACGGTAAGGACGAACAAACTTCTCACACACTGCGCTGGAATTAAATTCCAAAACCCTGAGCTGTAATGGTGTTGCACTAATGGCCCCTCAAGTAAACTTAAAGCTATGCAAAATGGAGTAATGGTGGTAAACTAAAATCATTCACTTAATTGCACCAGTTCCTGCAATACAGCTCCCTCCAAAAGTCCCGAGCACCCGAGGAAGTGAGTTGCTAAGGAAGGTCATTCGAGGTTGCTAGAGGCAACTTATCACCATGTCAAAATAAAAGCAGGCACCATGGGCCTGCCGGGATTGATTTGGAGCACTCAAATACACTTCCATTCAACGGTCATTCACAATTATACTGCTGGCATGGAATCACTGACAACACGCAAAGGTCTGCTAGTCTGGAACAACATGATACTGGATGAAAGCCAGTCAGCTGAAAGAGCAGGCAGTGTGGGCCCCTTTCCTTGTTTTCCTTATGCCTGTTCTTAAAGTGCCAGTGTGTCACATTCAACTTCTAATCTCACAACCTGCAATATGACACCACAACGCTGTGACTGATAAAACCAGCACACAGAGGGCTGAGTTTTGTGTTAGTCCCCAAGGAGCTCCACATAATGAATTCCTCAGCTGGCCCACACTACTGTGGTGGAAGCACACAGATGCAAACTAAAGGAAACACTACAGGAAATCATCCCAGGAAATTCTACAATGCTGCAAAGCTCGAGTGGCCAGGCATTAAAAGAGACCAGCACAAAGATTTGTGTAAGCAATGGGAAGAAATTTCTGGGGAGTATTCAAGATTGGTTAATATCATTTCCAGAACACAAGTGTAAAGGAGAACAAAATAATTGTTACTCCGGTTGTGATGCAGCATATACAAAACATGCCAAGACAAAGAACACAGGGTAGAGGGACATCCATTTAGAATGAAGATGAGGAGGAATTTCTTTAGCCAGAGAGTGCAGAATCTATGGAATTCATTGCCACAGACGGCTGTGGAGGAAAAGTTGTTGAGTATATTTAAAACAGAGGTTGGTAGGTTCTTGATTAGTCAGGGCATGTAAGGTTATAGACAGAAGGCAGGAGAATGGAGTTGAGAAGAATAATAAATCATCCATCATAGAATGGTGAAGCAGATTCTATCTTAATGGCCTAATTCTGCTCCTACGTCTTATAGTCTTATAATCAAAAAATATAAATACGGAAGATAGCTTAATAGGCACAGCAGTGTCATTTCACAAGGTGACTCTGACAGGAAATGATAAAGTAGTGGTGGTGGAGTGGATTAGTGGGTGGAGGTGTGCTGAGAAGGTGGGTATATATTTAAAGAACAAGTCTATATATCCTTGTACTGTCTTCTAAGGTAGTTCCTAGTCTTTTTGGTACATTTGTTTATTATTAGTTCCTGGGGATCAAGATTTTTTTTGATGAAAATGAAGCAACAATTTATTTAGATAATTCCAAATGTATAGAATTTACATTTCTCCACTTTAACATGGGCAGCACGGAAGTGTAGTGGTTAGCACAACGCTTTAACAGTGCCAGCAATTAGGGCTCAACTTCTGCCAGTGTCTGTAAGGAGCTTGTACATTCACCCTGTGACTGCACGGGTTTCCTCCAAGTGCTCCAGTTTCCTATCACATTCCGAAGATGTATTAAGTGAGGATTAGTAATTTGTGGGCATGTTATGTTAGCAGCGACACTTGCAGACTGTCACCAGCACATCCTCAGACTGTGTCGTTCGTTGATGCAAATGATGCTTTTCACTGTACTTTTCAATGTATATACGACAAATAAAGCTAATCTTTATCTATAAGCTTTAAGTATTTTTAAAATTACAATCAAACATACAATGCTTGTAGAGTGGACAAGAAATAACTGCCTCGTGGCAATCTCGTGTCTGGAACTTGATGCCAAGTACGGTGATGGAAGTCAATATGATGGTGGTGTGTAAAAGCCATTTAGCCATGAATGGAATGGAGGGATATGAAGTATGTACAGTCACCCTGTGACTGTGTGGGTTTCCTCCCACATTCCAAAGAGATATGGGCTAGTAGGTTCATTGGTCAAGACAGCAGCTGACAGACAATTAAACTACATGGGACATGAGAAAGAGAAAGTGTTATTGTGGCTGACATTGACTCACTATAGGAAGGACATAAAGGCTTCTGACTACATCCCACATGGCAAGCTGCTACAAAAGGTCAAGGCAAGGGAGTTGACACATGCTGGCAAACTGGATCCAAAACTAGCTTCGTGATGGGTGGCAGGGGATAGCATTGGATGGGTAGTTTTCTGACAAGAAATGTGTAACAAGTAAATCAGATGGATTAGCACTGGGACGTGTACTGATTGTAATGTAGGTGTATAAAAACTTGTTTGAGAATGTAGGTGGTAGGATTAGTAAATCTGAAGACAACACAAAAGTTGGTAAAATGGTAGACAGAAGGTTATGTGAGGATACAGCTGGAAAGTTGAACACAGCAATAATTTAATCCAGACAAGTGTGACGTAATGTGCTTTGGGAAGTTAAATTCTGACAGGACATCAGAAGCTGCCGGAGGAAATGGTAGAGGCAAGTATGATTGTGTAATTTAAAGAAGAATTACAACCGGTAAATCAATAGGAAAGTTTTAGAGGGCAAATGAGATTAGCTCAGTTAAGAAACTTGATCAACATAGATGACCTGGGATGAAAGGTGTATTCCTGTGCTATACAGCTCCATGATTCAGAGTGTTGATGTACAAACAGATTGGTTTGGCAAAGTTCATAAGGAAATGGAGAAATCTAAGGGACAGTGGTGACTGTCTGGAATAAGATGGTGCAAGCAGATACAATTACAACATTTACAAGGTATTTTTGGCAGATACTTGGACAGAAAAGGTGCAGAGGAATAGAGGTTTAATGGTTGAAAATGGGATTAGCATAATAGGTACCATGGTATCGAGGTATGCTCAAAGAGACCATTTCTGTGCTAAATGATTCTGGCTATTAACATTAAACCTATTTCTGTTCCTTATGTTTTTATATACTATTTTTATTTCCAGAATGTCCTATTGCATGTGCTGTATTCTATCAATACAGTACACTGAAACTAATACCATCAAAAAAATTACTGTTATCGGCATGAAAGCCACATTTCTGGACAGCATTAATTACACCGCAGTATGTAAACAGACATTATTCCTTTAGTTTGTCATCCAAATAGTACATTACATCAGGTGTCACCAGACAGCATGTAAAACTACCTTGCATTCTTCCACTGAGTGTAGTGCTTATTGTGGCAGAGCAAAAATTGTTCAAATTCCAATAGTGTAGTCTGCACTTGCTGCGTGGTTCGGGCAAGCATCCAGGAAAGGAGAGCCGTGACCCTAAGGCTTGCTAGTAGTTCAGAATGGACGACATCAGTTTCAATAATCAGCATGAAACTGCTGGTTGTAATCTAGCATTATGCAGATCCATCAATAACAATTTCACTGACATCAGCTATGGCAGAGGTTTAAAACAAGATGAATATGAAAGCAAAGCACAGGACTGAAAGCTAGAAAGCACAAAAAAGCCAAGCTTTCAAGTAATCTCCCTCCCCCTACTTGTGACATTTATCAGGGGTGTTATATGGGCCCAAAGCTTTGTTGAGGATCCCGACCACTCATCCTACAATCTCTCTGACCCACTACCATCAGGAAGGAGGTACAGGAGCACCAGGACTAGGACTGTCAGACTGGGTAACAGCTTCTTCCCTCAGGCTGTGAGACTAATGAATACCCTGCCACCACCGAGATCTTGTCACTAGGATAGCAAGCTACTTATTGTACTGTTTACCTGTGCTGTGCACTTCACACCATTTTGAATTATATTTTGTTTTATATGCTGTGTGTGACATATGTTGTGCAGGTGACCATGGTCTGGAGGAACACATTTTTGTTTGATTGTATATATGCACAGTCAGATGACAATAAACTTGATTCTAGGTTTTTCTTACACACAAACATGTTTTTCCTATTCAGAGTGATTTACAGGAGCAAACACTACATTTGTTTTATCTCAATTGTGCAACGTTACAGATGTGTTCTACCCAAATACTGAACCATATTGTCTGCAGAAATGTTCCATGCGTAACTGCCACCATTTACCGCCATGACTACGCAGAAGTGCAGAACTCCCCTGCAAATGGGGATACCCCAAGTGCCTAAGCAGCTGATTACTGGGGATTTCCCAATGTAGACTACTCGCCACTGAAAACACACCCTCAATATTTACTTCCTTAGTTTTGTGTCAATTTGTCTGCTACACTCTATTTCCTGAAGTGATGTATTTATTACAATTACAATATAAGTAACTAATCTGAAATATCAATCCTGGATTCCCAGCAGTACTTGATTCATCCATTCCAGGGATTGCTGGTAACTATTCACGATTCACTAGACTGAACTAAGTGACCTGCTAGTCCCCCATTTCAGGAGGGCAGTTAAAAGTGAATTACATTGGTGAGTCTTGAGTTACAAAAATGCCTGAAAGGCATAGGTGAACCTGAAAAGTTTTTTTAATGTCTGAACAATAATTCTCATCCTTAATTCCAGATATTAACCACTGTGTAAAAAGCAGATGCCCTTTAAACCTTCCACTTTAAACCTATGCCCTCTTGTTTCTGATATCTCTACAATGGGAACTGCCTACCCTATCCATACTACTCAATCTATATACTTCTATCAGGTCACCTGTCAGCCTCCAAAAGTTCAAAGTAAATTTATTATCAAAGTACATACATATTGCCCTCTGATTCATTTTCTTGTGGGCATTCATAGTAGGTACAAAGGAACAATAGAATCAATGCAAAACTGCACACAATACAAACAACCAATGTACAAAAAACAACAAACTACTAATACAAAAAGAAAAAAAAAATTCAAAGTAATAATCATAAAAAAGTCTGGGGCTCCCGAGACTTTTTATCTGGTTTTAGATAATATGACCTTCACAGAGCCCTGATTTCAACCTTCTGTCTGGGATTACCTGTGGACACAGAAGCAAGCGAGACACCCAAAGTCTGCAGAAGAACTGTGGCAAGTTCTCCAAGATGCTTCTCCAAGAACCTACCAGAACATTTTCTAATAAAACTGCTTAATTGTGTACCTAACAGAATTGATGCAGTTTTAAAGGCAAAGGGTGGTTGCACCAAATATTGATTTGATTTAGTTTTATTTTACTGTTTACTGCTCTTTATAATAAATTCAGATATTTAGAAACTTTTCATTTCATTATTTTTGAAAGCATCTTCGCTTCACAGAATTTTTTTTAACATGTGCCTAAGACTTTTGCACAGTACTGTAAATAAGCAATAAATATCAAGAACATGAGATGAAGAGTCCTTGAAAGTGTGGGAATAGTTCAAAGTTGAGTAAATTTATTCCCCCTTGGTCAAGAGCCGATGGTTGAGGGGTAACTGTTCCTGAACCTGGTGGTGCGGGTCCTGAGTCTCCTGTACCTCCTTCCTGATGGCAGCAGCAAGGAAGAACATGACCTTGGTGGTGCAGGTCCTTGATGATTGATGCTACTTTCCTACGACAACGCTCCATGTAAACATGCTCATAACTGAAGTCTTCAAATTCAGTCAACACCTTGGTGAATTACCTCTCCACCCTCTCCAATGCAATTATATCCTTCCCAAAGAGTGGTGACCAGAACTGCACACGCTATTTCTCACTATCCATACCATCACCTATTTTTGTGTCACCTGCAAACTTAATCATACTTAATTCACATCCAAGTCTTTAATATGTATCAAAGGTCACAACACTGTGGTACATCACTAGTCACAGGCTTCCCATCAAAAACATTTTTTTTCCACCACTACTCTCTGCCTCATATCACCAAACAACTTTTGGATCCTATCAGCCAGTTTGCCTTGGATCCTGTGCGTCTAACTAAGTGGGACCTATTTTCATGTGATAACCTTTACTATAGTGCGACACTATTATAGTTCAGGGCAGAGTTCGGAGTTCAATTCCCAAACGTAAGTAGTTTGTAAGTCCTTCCCATAAGCTCTAGTTTTCTCCCACATTCCAAAGAAGTACAGGTTAGTACGTTGCCGTAAATTGCCGTGATTAGACTAGATTAAATCAGTGGGTTGCTGGGCAGTGTGGGTCATTGGGCTGGAAGGGCCTGTTTCCCAGTGTATCTCTTAAATAAATAAAACTTATGTCCAAGGAATCAATCTATTAAACTTCTCTGCACAATGTCCAAGTGTATGTTCCCTTAAATACAGAAACCAAAATTGTAATACTTCTAACATGGTCTCAATGAAGTATTGCACAATTTTAGCAAGTCTGCTTACTTTTAACTCCTCTAGCAGGAATATTAACTCCAGAACACTCTGAGCTGTAATCGTGTCACGTTATCGTGGCACCTGAGCTTTCGACATTCCCATAAGGAAGGCTGTGGAGACTGAATCTGAGTATGTTCAAGACAAAGGTAGAGTGATCTTTGGATTATAAAGGAACAGGTGAATGGGGTTGGTGCAGGAAGGTGGTGTACATCAGCCATGACTTTACTTAATGTCAGGGCAGAGTACAAGGGACCAAATGCCCTACTTTTACCTTGGTTACACTCTTCCCCCACACTCTAGTAAAAAGAACATCGCCAGCTTTGTAAGTTTTTCCTGTATCATTGACTGAGAATTATGGGTGTGCATCACCACTCAGGAAAGGGGAATACCAAACACATTAAAGATTATATAATAAACATTAAATTACCCCTTTTCTAATGACATTGGGCTTATTTCTATGAGGAAAGATCAGCTAGTCTGGGGCTCAATACCAAAGATCGAAGTCCAAAGTTCAACCGGAATTCCGGATGTCGAAGCTTGATGGACAAAGATTGGAGTTGGAAGAGTGAGCGAGTGTGTTTAAACAAACAGGGCTTGTTGTGTTCCATTTCGTCCACTGAACATTGTGGGTATGCTGTGTTATCACCAGAATGCATGGCAACACTTGCAGGCTGCCTCCAGTACATCCTTGGGTTTTGCTGGTTGTAAATGCATAACTTGAAGATGATTGGAGGAAAACATGGTACATGTTGTGTGTTTGTTTTTTTTTTACACAGAGTGGTGGGTGCATGGAACACGCTGCCAGTGTAACACCCTGGGAAAGGTTTCACTGCTAAAGCAATAGTTTTTCTGTAGAAGCGGTGGTTGGGTTATGGCTAGAAGTAACAGGTGCTTTGGAATGTGAGCCATCTAATCTGGGGAGCAGGATTTGTGTTGAGTGCCTGACACTGGTGTGAGCTGGGGTTTTGTCTGGCTGGAGATGAAGACAGAGAAGACGCAGGAGAGAACTGGTCATAGGATTCGACCTGGTGGGGGACCATGGTGCCAAGGTCTACTGAGGATCGGTTAATTAAAATTTTGGGAAGAGTTGATCTCCAACTTGTGCACATTTGACAGTTTAATTATAAAGGGCCCTTTTTGGTTTTTTTTCTTTCTTTACTAACCCTTTAGTTAAGTTACGATTCATAAATATAATTCCTTTAATCATATGCAGTGTGTTGTCTGTTATTTCTTGGAACCAATTTGTAACAGGATAGCAAATTACACAGCACCCACACAAACCCGCACACATGGTTTGGGGTGGGAGAGTCATCCCAACCTCACAGGTTTGGCGGTACCAGAGTGTGCATTCCCTAGACTTACGCAGCACAAGGAAACCGGGATTTCAGGAGCACTTAAGAAACTCTTAGATAAGCAAAATATTCAAGCAGGCAAGAGGAAGAATGGTGAAAAAGTAGAACTTTAATCATGCACAAACAATGAACATGTTTGTTAGACTAAGTGCCGGATGATGCTGAGGATGTTCTACGAGTCTGTGGTGGCCAGTGCGATCATGTTTGCTGTTGTGTGCTGGTGCAGCAGGCTGAGGGTAGCAGACACCAACAGAATCAACAAACTCATTCGTAAGGCCAGTGATGTTGTGGGGATGGAACTGGACTCTCTGACAGTGGTGTCTGAAAAGAGGATGCTGTCTAAGTTGCATGCCATCTTAGTCAATGTCTCTCATCCACTACATAATGTACTGGGTGGGCACAGGAGTACATTCAGCCAGAGACTCATTCCTCTGAGATGCAGCACAGAGCATCACAGGAAGACATTCCTGCCTGTGGCCATCAAACTTTAGAACTCCTCCCTTGGAGGGTCAGACACCCTGAGCCAATAGGCTGGTCCTGGACTTATTTCATAATTTACTGGCATAACTTACATATTACTATTTAACTATTTATTACTATTTTCTATTACTATTCTATTACTAGTTATTATTTCTATGACTATTACTATTTAGTAATAGTACTATTACTATTTATTATTTATGGTGCAACTGTAACGAAAACCAATTTCCCCCGGGATCAATAAAGTATGACTATAACTTTTCCTATCTGTAAATACCTATTTTCCTATTACCCATCTGTAATTACATTGGAAGATTATCACTCAAGAATAAGTAAATAAGAACATCACACAACAGCTCACCTGATTGCTACAAGTACATTCTGGCACTGTAGGGAGCCTTAGCTGTATGGAGAATGAAGATATTGTTTGGACAGCTTCTGCTTTCACAATTACTATTTATTAAACGTTAATTGTATTTACCTTTAACAATGTGTTTAAAAATGCACAATTCTAATTGAAGCCAGTGGAGTACTAAATAATAACTCTGACAGCAAGAATTGTTGCAGTAAATCACGTCAACTCTCCGCAAAGTAAAGCTGGCTCTCCAAGTGGGAAAAACACTGCTCAGGATAATCAGGGATGTCAGCAACCTTCAATATCTTAAAAAAAGATATGCAAATTATCAAAATAATGAACAGTCTAATCTCCAGGGCTAAGTCTGTTGATTGCGACTATTTCATTTGGCTTAGAATTTCTCAACCTAACTGCTAAGAATGCATGTATAGCTAGGATAAACATAATCTTTAACAATCTCTCCCAACATCTACCCTTGCAACATCTAAAGATTCAAATAATATCTAACTCATACTAAATAGTCTTGACTCGCACTTACAAGCATACCTATCAGTTTAGTACATTATAATCAACTGACAGCCTATCTCTTCCAGATCCACACATCCAAACGCCTGCCACAAAACACAAAATAATGTCAGATCTACTCTTTTTGCAGAGCCTGGATATAATCTCTCTTCCCTGCTTCTCCTGGCAGCAGTACATTGTGGCTTTCCTTAACTTTCCATTGATATTTTTGGCAATATGAAGTGCTCAGGCTTCTTATCTCAAGGATAGAAGACCGTAAGACAAGAGCAGAATCAAGTTTTTGTATATAGATTATTTAGGCAAAGTGAATTGGAATCTGATGAAAGTGGCATCACAGGTGTGTAGGGCCATAAAGAAAGCCTGTAGCACACTGGCCTTCACTGGGAACAGCAGCTGTGTTGTTATGTTGAAGATGCTGTTGAGGCCTAATTTGAAATGTTGTGAGCGTGTTCTGGTCACCTACCTACAGGAAAGATATCACCAAGATTGAAAGAGTGCAAGGATGTTCCCAGGATTTGAGGACCTGATTATAGGGAAAGGTTAAACAGGTTCAGACTTTATTCCCTGAAGCATTGGAGAATGAGGTGAGATTTGATAGAGATATACAAAATTATGAGGTGTATAGATAGGGTTAATGTAAGCAGGCTTTTTCCATTGAGGTTGGGTGAGACTAGAACTAAAAGCCATGAGTTAAAGGTAAAAGATTAAATATTTACGAGGAACACAAGGGGGAATGTCTTCAGAGTGGTGAGAGTGTGGAACGAGCCGTCATTGGAAGTGATGAATGCAGGTTCCAATGAAACATTTCGGGAAATTTGGTTAGGTGTATAGATGGAAGGGGTATGGAGGGCCATAGACCAGGTTGATGGGACTAGGCAAAATAGCTCAGCAAGGACTAGGCAAAATAGCTCAGCAAGGACTAGATGAGCCAAATGGCCTGTTTCTGTGCTGCAGTGCTCTTGTAAGTTTTAATTGACCAACCATATATGTGTTGAGTGGAGAATACTGGTGAGAAAAGGTATTTCCTGCGCTTGTTCCCAAGTGCCTAGGTAAATTTTAACAACGCATCCCACTATTTTTCAGCTTCATTAACCATGGAACAGTTTCACTGTGGTTATTCCATCAATTTTCTTTAATACATTAACCCAGCCAATTACCACCCCATCAGCCTGCTCTCAATCATCAGCAAGGTAATGGAAGGGGTCATCAACAGTGCTATCATACAGCACTTACCCAGCAATAACCTGCTTACGGATCCCAGTTTGGGTTCCATCAACACCACTCAGCTCCTGACCTCACCAGCTCATTGGTCCAAACACGGACTAAAGAGCTAAATACCAGAGGTGAGGCAAGAGTGATAGCTCTCGACAACAAGGCAGCATTTGACCGAGTATGGCATCAAGGTGCCCTAGTTAAAATGGAGTCAATGGGAAATTAGGGGGAAAATTCTCCGCTGACTGGAATCATACCTGACACAAAGGAAGATGGTTGTGGTGGTTGGAGGACTCACTGCAGGAGTTCCTCAAGGAAGTGTCCTAGGACCAAACATCTTCAAGTGCTTCATCAATGACCTTCCTTCCGTCATAAGGTCAGAAGTGGGGATGACTACACAATGTTCTGCACCATTTGTGATTCCCCAGACAGTGAAGCAGCAGGACCTGGACAATATCCAGACTGGGGCTGACAAGGAGCAAGTAACACTCGAGCCACGTAAGTGCCAAGTAATGGCTATCTCCAACAAGAGAGGCTCTTGACATTCAGTGGTATCACCATCACTGAATCCTCTACTATCAACATCCTGGGGTTACCATTGACAGGAAACAGGAAGCTGAATTGGACTAGCCGTATAATCACCATGGCTACCAGAGCAGGTCAAAGGCTAAGAATCCTGTGGCATGTAACTCACTTCCTGACTCCCCAAAGCCTGTCTACCATCTACAAGGCTCAGGTCAGGAGCGTAATGGAATACTTGCCACTCGCCTGGATGAGTGCAGTTCCATCAAAACTCAAGAAGCTTGACACCATCCAGTACAAGGCAGCCCACTTGATTGGTACCCCTTTCACAAGCATCCAATTTCTCCACCATCAACAAACACTTACAGCAGTATGTTCCATCTACAAGATGCACTGCAACATCACTCCAAAGTTCCTAAGGCAACACCTTCCAGACCCACGACCACCACTACTACTATCTAGAAGGACGAAAGTAGCAGCTACCTGTGAACACCACCACTTGGACATCCCCCTCCAAGTCACTTGGAAACGTATCACTGTTGCTGGGTCAAAATTATGGAATTCCCTCCCTAACAGCACTGTGATTGTACCTACACCTCAGGGACTGCAGCGGTTCAAGAAGGCAGCTCATCACCACCTTCAAGGGCAGCTAGGGAGGGCAATAAATGATAGCTTAGTTGCCAACGCCCACATCCTGTAAATGAATAAATGGAATTATCTGATTGTATCACATCAATCTCCCTTATTTAAAAAGGATCAAAATTTCATGAGAGATCGCATTCCCTTAAACTCTTAATGTAATTCTAGTGAATCTGCCGTACATGTCTCAAACACCAATAGAAATGCCAAGTCCAAGTTAATGGCATTGGTTCACATCAGATCTGACCAGCACAGCTTCCTTGCCTTTGTAATACAGGCTTGAGATAAAGGCCAACAGTCCATTTGGCATTCTGCCTTGTGTTTACTTATCAACTATTTTTTAAAACTGATTTAATTCTGTTGTTGGCACTCCAGTTACTAATGAACATTTAGAAGTAGTCATTTTCCTCTGTTCCAAAATGAATGACCTCACATTTTCCCATCTGCAGAGTTTATTGCCAATTCTATATTATTGACATTTGCAAACATCGATATACATTACTTGATTCCTTTATCCAACTCATTAATAAATACAAGAATAAATTGAAGCCCTAGAATAGAACTCTTGGGAACACCAATAGTCATATTCTGCCAATCAGAGCATCTCCACTCAGCCCTTCAGCTTTTCCACCGATCACCTCTCACCTTCTCACTTCACCTCCGTCTCCCCAATCTGGCTTCCGTCGGGTGATCCTCCTCCTTCCATTTCTTTTATGGTCCACTCTCCTCTCAGATTCCTTTTCAGCCCTTTAGCTCTTCCATTTATCCCATCCCAGCTTCCAAAGTCATTCCACTTCTCCTACCCACTCACCTTCCCCTCACTTGGTCTCACCTATCACCTCCTAGCTTGTGATCCTTGTCCTCTCGCCACCTTCTTATTTGGGTGTCTTCCTCCTTCCTTTCTAATCCAGGAGGAGGATCTCAGCCCGAAATGTTGACTGTTTATTCCCTTCCTTAGATGCTGCCTGACCTGCTGAGTTCCTCCAGCACTGTGTGTGTCATTGCCCTTCCTTCTTGGATTAGAAATTGGCTAAGATGTCCCAGTCCGAAATGAATCTTTAATTCACAATCTTTTTCATAATCTTCCTTTATCTGACTTCAGATGAAGTGTGGTATTATCTGCTGTTCGCCCATTTCGTTCCTGAGAGCCTTTCCAAACCTATCTACTAATGCTGTTCCCTCAGGCCTTCCCTGCATCCCATTCTGCTTGAGCACCATCAACGCAGATATCAACCACCTTGATCTGTAAATTGAAACTTCCCCTGTAAAAAAAATGCAATGGGAGTTTGTGTCTAACCCAAAAAACAACAAATCAGAATCATTTCTCGCAATCTTGTGAATTTGGTAGACTGCTCAATCATCAGTCCATCTACTGGCTGAAATATCCAATGAAAATCAAAACCAGTAGATGCTGGAAATCAAAAACTGAAAATACTGGATACACTCAGCAGTCAGGCAGCGCCTGTGGAAAGAGAAACCAGGTGAACTTTTTCATGTCTTTATAAACGTTAAATTGGTTTCTCTTTTCACAGATACTGTCTGATGCATTTTTAGTTCAAGTATCTATTTGCTCGACTGTTAGTGTCCGTGGCCATGGTGCACAGTCACCAACTCGGAGTCACTGAGTTATGCTGCACACTAAAAGGACCTTCAGCCCAATTCACCCACACCAAGTTGCCTACCTGAGCTAGTCCCACATCCCTCTAGACCAGGGTTTCCCAACCTTTTTTTATGACATAGACCCCTATCGTTAACTGAGGCGTCTGTGGACCCCAGTTTAGGAACCATTGTCTAGACATCTCCTATCCACATACGATGTCTCAATGCCTTTTACCAGTGTGATTATACTCATCTACTTGTATGTTTGCTTGTTTCCTGCATTCTGCCGAGGATACTTTGATTAATTGACTTGTTTGTGGGACACAGATAGTGACGTCTGTGTCCTACGGACAAATTAATAAATTAAAGTGACGGCTGTATCAGCTTTTATTTCCCATTTCTAACTGCCCCTGAACTGAAACCACCCTAGGGACTGTTGACTGTCATATTTAGGCCAGTCCAGGGAGCCAGGTCGGCAAATTTTCTTCCCTGTAAATCAGGTGGATTTTTTCAGCAAACTGATCACCATAACTGAAGAACTCTTTTTTTTAAAAAACTTCCAAGATGTAATTAATTACATTGGTTGTGTCTGCATCAGTTTTCCTGATCTCTGATTCAGTAACAATCATTAATGTCACGGTACCTCAAATTCACCACCAATATCCAGAATCTACCTGCCCATCAGCACCGAGAGAATATTTATGATTATCACGCAGGCAGCAGGAACAATAATGACCATCCCTACTTTGTTGAGCAACAATTAATGCCACCTTATTTGTGATATCCACCTCCCAAGAATACTTAAACTATATTTTTAAAATTTATAGATAGGGAGTACAGAACAGGCCTACTCCAACGAGCCGGTCCAACCAGGAGTCCACTGATTTAACCCTAGCCTAATCACAGGACAATTTACAATGACCAATTAACTTGTTGATATGTCTTTGGAATGTGGGTGGAAACTGGAGCACCCAGAGGAAACTCGTGCGCTCACAGGAAGGACGTACAAACACCTTACACACAGCATCAGAATTGAACTCCAATACCCTGAGTTGTAATAGTGTCACGCTAACCGCTGTGCTAGCGCAGCACCCCAAAGATCCATGATGGTCAGCCATGATCCAACAACATTGATGCTAATACTCATGATTATAGCTTACAACAGAATTTGACCTACACCTGTTTTTGTTGGGTCGTAAACTAGTAGCATGTTGTTCAGATCAGCCAGACATTTTCCCAGGGTGGTAATTGCTAATACGAGAGACCATAACTTTAATGTGATTGGAGGAAAGTATAGGAAGGATGCCAGTGGTAGTTTGTTGTTTTTTTTTTACATAGAGAGTGGTGAGTGTGTGGAACGTGCTGCCTGGGGTGTTAGTAAAGGCAGCTATATTAGGGACATTTAAGAAACTCTTAGATGGGTACAAGGATGACAGAAAAATCGAGGGTTACGTGGGAGAGAGCAGATAGATTGGTGTTAGGGTAGGTTAAAAGGCTGGAACAACATTGTGGCCGTAAGGGCTGGTACTGTGTTGTACTGTTCTATGGTCTATTTCAGAATTAGGTTTAATATCACTGACATATGTCATGAAATATGTGGTTTTCCAGCAGAAGCAAAACTAATTTTTAAAAAATATACATTACATATATATACACACACACACACACACACACACACACACATATATAATTGTAATGTAAAAAGAGGGCAAGAAACAAATAGTAAGGTTGAGTACATGAGCTCATTTCCATTCAGAAACCTGATGACAGAAAGGAAGAAGCCTTGTACTACTTCCCACTGCCACCCAACCTCAGTACTGACCTGGAAGGAAGGCAGAGGCTACGACAGGGTTCCAATCAATGGACAGATTGCAAGTTGGATATGCAGCTATGAACAGAGCTCCCGTGAGATGCCCACAGCCCTGCAGCAGCCAACAAGTCCATTCCACTGGTCTCCCAAACACCCATTCACATGTAGGAGGCTGCAGACAAGCTGGGTGCTTGTAAGTTTGGGAAGACCTGTTCTATCACTATTTATTATCTTCATTTTCTTTAACAATATCATTCTGCAGGAATTGAGACAACAACCTGTAAATTTCAATTTTGAAAAGCAGATCCAACAAATGTATTAAAGAGACTGATCAGAATTTGAAAGAAAGAAATGGTATTGGTTTATTATTGTCACATGAATCTAAATACAGTGAAAATCTTGTCTCGCCCACTGTTCATGCTCGAGTAAATGAACATTTAGCTTGGACTCTGGAATTTGCTAGTACAATCACATCTGATGCAAGTTATCTTGTCTTACCACGTTGTTAGCCAATGCAAGATAATTAAATAAACTGCTTCAAAAACAATGGCCATCAGCCCAGTTGATAGTATTTGTGCCACTATCTCAGGATTGGGGGTTAAGTACCATCCCACAGACATTAACACAAAAATCTAGGTGGAGTTCCCCTTTTTCAGATGAGATGTTAAACAGTCAAGAGTATGTTTGGGAGACCATGCACCTAATGGACAGAGAAGTTAACTTTGGTGTTTTGCCCAATTCATCCCCCTGACACCACTGTTAGATCAGATTATCTAGTTACTATATCTTTACTCCTTGCAAAACCTTGACATTTGATGTCACATTTCATAAAGATTACTACTGTACTACACTCCACAAATACTTCATTTGACTATAGACCACTGGGAAGCAGAAGTTAAAAGGCACCATAGATACAAAAATTTAAAATCCTTTAACTTGCAATTGCCATCAGAATTCTATTTAACTCTGCAGTTAATCTTCTGTGTGTTATTTGTTTACCTTTTTATTGTTTTCATGATTTGTTCTTTTTCACGTTGGCTGTTTGACAGTCTTTGTTGTATGGGTTTTTTAAAAAATGGGTTCTACTGCGTTTCTTTTTGTGGCTGTCTACAAAAAGACAAATCTCAAGGTTGTACACAGTATTTATACTTTGAACTTTGAATTCAAACAAAGTGCAACACTGCTTTGATGAAAAAAATCTATGACCATAAAATATAGAACGTCAGATTAGGCTGATTGTCCCCTTTTACCTATTCTGCCACTAAATAAAATATGACCAATCTTTCACCAGAACACCATTATCCCCGGAGAGAATTCTTTTTATTTTTTATATATTTAGTTTCTGAGTCCCCCACAATTCCTCTTGGGTAGAGAATTCCAACTATTCAGCACCATTTGCTAAAGAAGTTTCTATTTTGTTTGTCGAAAATGGACATGACCATGACCCAGTCACACCAGCTAGAAAATAACTATCCAGAGAAATTTTTCAAGTTTCAATAAAGTCAGCTCTCATTCTTCCAAACTCAATTGAGCACTGATCAAGTTCGCAAAATCTCTAAATGCTGGTAACATTCAACAGGTCAGACATTAGTGGAAAGAGAACAGTTGAATTGCAAAAATAACTGGTGCAGCTTTATAAATCTCCAGTTAGGCTGCATCTGGAGTATTCCATACAGTTCTGGTCGCCCCATTATAGAAGGGATGTTGAGGCTTTGGAGAGGGTGCAAAAGAGGTTTACCAGGATGCTGCCTGGTTTAGAGGGCATGTGTTAAAAGCAGAGGTTGTTTTCTCTGGAGCAGCAGAGGCTGAGGAGAGATCTGATAGAGGAGACAGCCAACCGTTTCAAGTTGCTGGGTTATCAAGATCTCTGAGGATCTAACCAACACATTGATGCAGTTATAAAGAAGGCAAGATAGCGACTATACTTCATTAGGAGTTTGAAGAGATTTGGAATGTCAACAAATACACTCAAAAACTTCTATAGATGTACCATGGAGAGCATTCTGACAGGCTGCATCACTGTCTGGTATGGGGGTGGAGGGCTACTGCACAGGACCGAAAGAAGCTGCAGAAGGTTGTAAATTTAGTCAGCTCCATCTTGGGTACTAGCGTACAAAGTATCTAGGACATCTTTAGGGAGCGGTGTCTCAGAAAGGCAGCGTCCATTATTAAGGACCTCCAGCACCCAGGGCATGCCCTTTTCTCACTGTTACCATCAGGTAGGAGATACAGAAGTCTGAAGGCACACACTCAGCGATTCAGGAACAGCTTCTTCCCTTCTGCAATCCAATTCCTAAATGGACATTGAACCCTTGGACACCTCACTTTTTAAATACATGTGTTTTTTTTTTTTGCACATTCAATATACGTACACTGTAATTGGTTTACTTATTATTGTTATTTTCTTTTTATCTTCTATGTATTGCATTGAACTGCTGCTGCTAAGTTAACAAATTTCATGACACATGCTGGTGATCATAAATCTGATTCCGATAAGATTATGAGGTAGAGAGAGAGCAGACAGACAGTATCTTCTTCCCACGGTTCAAACGTCTAATGCCAGACGGTATGCCTTTCAGGTGAAAGGGAGCAATTTCAAAGGGGATGTGAGGGGCAAGTCCTTTTACACGGAGGGTGGTGGGTGTCAGGAATGTGCTGCCTGGGGAGGTGGCAGAGGCAGATACATTCGGGCCTTTTAAGAGATTAGCACATGGATGTGAGGAAAACGGAGGGATATGGACATTGTGTAGGCAGAGGGGATCAGTTTAGTTGGCCATTTGTTTACTAATTTATTTGTTCAGCACAACATTGTGGGTCAGAGGACTTGGTCCTGTACCGTAGTGTTCTATGTCTATGTTCCTGATCAGTGTTTTCAACAGTTTCTTTTCATTTCGTTTCCAAGATCTGCAATTCTTTATTTAATTTCCAGAGGGAGGCTAGGTGGCTATGAGCAACAAAACTGGACAGAACAGGTTTGAATGTTTGTAGATACTTCCATCACTTTGTAGATACTTTTCAACATTAGTATAACTTGAAAAGTCCAGAAGTGGCTAACATTATCATGACATAATATTCCAGACTACCAGCCCTTTAATAAAATGCTTTGATCACACATCATAAAAGGAGGTGCCTGCAATTTGCATTTTTCTGCACAACCTTTGTATATTAAGATGCCTAGCATCTTAGTACACCCTACATGTGGGCTAATGTGTAGGGTGATGAATAGGGGTGTTACACATTACTGTAACATTTGCTAAAAATTCAACTGAAAAAAAAATCAATAGATAGCAATTAAAATCATGCTGTCTATCAACAACATCTGACAGTCAAAGCAATATCAGATCACTTCAAGAAGAGACTCAAAGCAATCTCAGATGGTGTTTTAGAATTAGTTCCATACACTCCGATGTCTATGACAGTTTATATTTGTTAATAATAGAAGTAACCCCACCAATCACAACCATGGTTAATATATAGAAATGATAGAATCAAATCACAGCACCCTCATTGTCTTAATTGCTGTGTATAAAAGGAACCAGTTATATGCCTTCTAATAATACACCAAAGAATTAATGAGAAAGTCCAGTTAATTATACAGTACATCTTTTGCATCCAAACATCCCACGGCTTTGATCAAAATATACACCGATCCACCACTTAAATTAACTTCTTAATTAGTAACTTGATTCTTTTCTTCACATACATATAAATGTGCTCGGTTTTTCTTTCAAATTTCCAGATCTCATTATGCTCTGAGTAGCGGTAGAAAATCTATTTTCAAACTGGCACCATCCTAACTCGTGTTGACTGAGTTTAACATTGAAGACAGGGCTGTCTGCAGCAGAGACGGCGGCTGTTGGGGAAAGGTGTGGAATACAAAGAGAAATGGAGCCCGTTTCTCCCGACTTTCGTCTGCATCCACAGTCCCGTATAAACAATGAGGTTATTTCAAAATGGGTGACGTCCAGGCGTGCAGGGGGTGGGGGGAGATACCGATACACCACAAACAACTCTCGAGTCAAACACGGAATGAAATGGAACTAACAGCAGTTGCTAATTCTACCGGGGAAAGTCAAAAATAACATTTTAGCCGGAAAGTGACAGACCGCGGCGACCTGGCCACGCTCATGACCAAAAATGGGTAGAGGGACGGGATCAGCCCTCGTTAACGGGCCGATGCTCTAGTGAGCACAGATCATCGGCCTCGCGTCTCTCACACAAGCCGGGTCCGCGGCGCTCTGCGCCGCTCCGTGTCCGTGTCCGTGAGCGGACATCGGCGGGGCCCCGGCCCCGGCCCCGGCCCTCCCCTGCAGGACGTGGCCGACCCGTCATCCTCCTCTCTCTCCACCCAAACAAGAAAGGCAATAAAACATTCCCCACAAGGAAAGTGACACAGAAACGCCTGCCGGCCAGCAACGACACCGATACATGGCCGAAGCAGGCAGCCGGCCAAACGCCGTGGCACAGAGCGGTCAGACGGGGCTCTTCCCCACCAACCCCGAGATACTGATACTGGCTGACCGCTTCAAAGCTCAGGAAATCCAAAGTAAATTTACTGTCCAAGTACACTTATGTCGCCAAGATTCATTTGCTCGAGAGCCTACTCAGTAAATACAAAGAAAGACAAGACCGCACATAAGACGGGCAGCCAATGTACAAACAACAACAAATGCAACTACAAAAAAATACGCAATAAATATCGAGAACGTGAGACAGATTCCTTGAAAGTGAGTCCTTAGCTTGCGGGAATGTTTCAGTCCTGGGACAAATGGTTCAAGGGCCCGATGGTTGAGAGGTACTATCCTATTGATGTACCTGGCGATGTGGGACCTGAGGCAGGTAGGAGGATCAGACCCTGGCAACACCGCAGCAATGGCTGGGCACCAAATGGACAGTTTATAAAATTATCAGAGTCACAAAGTCTTCCTGTCGCCCCTGGGGAAAACATCAAGTACTACAGGACGTGCACTGTAGGCGAGTGGGGAAAGTTAAACATTTGTAAGTTCTTCTTGATACAAAGTACAGTTGGTTCCAGAAATCAAGAGGATTTCAGAGAGGTACATCAGTCTGCTGGGGATGGAGGGATATGGGCATTGTGTTCAAGACAATTTTACAGAGGTACATCAGTATGGTGGGGATGGAGGGATATGGACATTGTGTTGGCAAAGCAGATCATGTCCAGCACCAGCCATTGTGGGCCAAACAGGCTGTTCCTGTGCTAGACTGTTCTTTTGGGCAAATTTGAACTGATACTGGGAGATCCATCAACACGACGTGGAAGTCTCCGCTAACACCAGTATTTACTGTTCTTTAATTACACATCATCAAAGATAGTTGAGAATCAACTTCTGAGCATGGTGAAACTGTGGAATTCATTGCCACAGACAACTGTAGGGGCCAATGTATTCGGCATATTTAAAGGGGAGGTTGACAGGTTCTTAATTAGTCATGGCATCAAAGGTTATGGGGAGAAGGGGCTGAGGGGAAAAATAAATTAGCCATGATCAAGAGGCAGAGCAGACTCAAATGGACCAAATGTCTTAATTTGGTTCCATTGTCTTAGTCTAATTGGAAGCATGAAGCTTTTGAGAGGGTGCAGAAGAGGATCAGTGGGATGCTGCCTGGATTAAAGATTAATAGCAAAAGGAAGGGGAGGACAAATTTGGATTTTCTCTGGCGTATTGGAGGCTGAGGGAAGACGATGGAGGATCATAAAATAAAGGGACACAGATAGGGAATGGACAATATTCCCTCAGAGTAGAACCACCAAATACCAGACGACATGAATTAATACCGGAGGGGGGAGGGAGGTTTAAAGGAGATGCGTATAGAGTGTGGTTGGTGACTCGGAGATGTTTGCAGGGAAACTGGTGGAAGTTCAAAGGAGATGTGTATAGAGTGTGGTTGGTGCCTCGGAGATGTTTGCGGGGAAAGTAGTGGAACCAGATACGATAGTTCCATTTGAGCAGCATTAAATACACATGAACATGCCAGGAATGGAGGACTACCCACCATGTGAGAGCAGGTGGGTTAATTTGGCATCAAAGTTCAAAGTAAATTTATTATCAAAGTACAAACTTTATGTGTCACCATCTACAACCCTGAGATTCATTTCCTTGCTGGCATTCACAGCAAATAGAAGAAAAACAATAGAATCAATGAAAAACCACGTCCAACAGGACAAACTGTGTAAATACAAAAATAAATAAGTAAAACATAAATAAGCAATAAATTGAGAAAATGAGATGGAGAATCCTTGAAAGTGAGTCAATGAACAGGTCAGTGTTGGGGTGGGGCCCATGGCTGCCGCAGATACTATCAGCAGAATGGCCTGTTCTACGTTCAGTTAACCACATTTGAGAGCCTGGAGCACATACAGGCCAGAATGAGTGAGGAAGGCCTATTTCCTCCCCAAGGTCATTAGTAATTCAGATTTTTTTTTAAACAACAATTGACTAGTCTTCTCGTTACTCTGACCGACACTACCAAATTTTGTTCCATTACTTCTTTTCAAATTCCCCAATTGCTATCCTGGGATTTAAACTTGTGAGTTAGAATCAATGACCCAGAACTCCAGCCACTTGTCCAGTAACAGACAGTGCAGGAGCCACACTGGCTGACATACCATATGTTTTAACTGTTAGAAAAACAATATCTCAGGAATATAGTGAAAGTACTGCTGTGATAGAGCTGAATCGCATCACAGCGTCTTTTGTCAAACGTTAGTTTTCTTAGTCAATGGATAAGGGGTTTTCATTTGTTCCCTGGGTATTTGGAGGAGAGGGTGTCTCTGGGGTGCTAAATAATCAAGATCGTTTGTTAGAGGGTCCAATGCACAGGACTGGAAAAAGTCGCAGAGGACTGTAAACTCAGCCAGCTCCATCATGGGCATTGGCCTCCCCAGCATCGAGGACATCTTCAATAGGCGATCCCTCAAGAACGCCTCATTCATCATTAAGGGCCCCCCACCACCCAGGACATGCCCTCTTCTCATTAATACCATCAGGGAGGAGGTACAGGAGCTGGAAGACACACACTTGACATTTTAGAAACAGCTTCCGCTTCTGAATAGTCCATGAACCATTCACTCTCTTTTTGCACTATTTATATTCTTACTGTAATTTATCGTATTTTTACGTTGCGTACTGTATTGCTGCCACAAATGTCCTATGTCAGTGACAATAAACCTGATTCTGATATAGCAAAGAAAATGTGCTTGTAAAATCCCCAAACGGTACTACTCTCAGCACAGGCTTTGATGAACAAATGTTCCTGCTCAGTTAGCGTCGAGGGCAGCAAATGGAAGGAATGGTTGGGATGAGATTTGTATAATTTCCCTGGGTATGGAAATCAATGGAAAGACATCAGTTAACTGCTCATAATTGCTCTGAGTGGCCTCCTAGGCCAATGAAGAGTCAATTACATTGCCAGATCTGGAACCATATGTACGCCAGATTAGGTAAGGACAGATTTCCAAACAAGAGAAAATCTGCCAATGCTGGAAATCCAAAGCAACCCACACAAAATGGTGGAGGAACTCAGCAGGCTAGGCAGCATCTATGGAAGGGTAATTGTTTTCCAAGGACAGATTTCCTCCTCTTAAGGACATCAGTGGACCTGATGAGTTTGAAAGACCTTTGTGGTCAATTTTAAATGTGCACCGTGAAGTTGGATGGGAGATGACAATGTTATGGTACAGTTGGGGTGATGGATGACAATGCTTGCACCATGAAGTTGAGGCATGTGAAGTGGAATCACAGAAGGGGAAAGAAAATATGGAATGATTGGCCATCCACAGAACAATAGTACTACAATGAGTGGTACCACAGCCACAAAGATGGAACGGGAAGCTTATGGAGTGTACAATCCAGAAGGCCAAATTCAGCTGGCATCTTCATCACAACTTGCCTCCTGTCCTCTGGCTTCCCTCCTGCTCCATCCAACAGCACAACACTCCTTCACATCCCTAGCCCCTTCCTCATCATGGTTCATCCCTACATCTTCTACCACTCCCCATCCAGTGATCACCCACTCCCACTGGTCACCCTGCATTCAGTGGTTCCCACTCAGTCATCCCTCCCCATCCAGTGGTCAAGCTCCCCTCTGAGTGATTCCCCCCCCCACATTCCACTCAATCATCCCTCCCCCTCTCGCCTACAAGCAAGTCAGTCGATGGTCACCCTCCCCCAGTGTCTCCCTCACCCCTCAGTGGATCCCGTCCCTGCACACACAGACACACACACCCCAAGCCGTTGGCATTTGAACAGCCGGCGCCCGCCCACGGTCCGACTGCCGCATCCAGTCAAGAGGGCGTCCAGGGCCAGACGGAGGGGGTCAGGGAGTCCGGCAGCGCCCCAGCCCCGGCCCCGGCGCCGGCGCCGGCCTTGCGGTTCCCCTCCCCTCCCCGCCCCGCCCCGTTTTCTTACCTTGGGTCAGGTCAAGCGGTACGTTCTCCTCGCCGCTGTCATTCCGCCCTGCCGGCCGAATATGTGAGGAGGGAGGGAGAGAGAAAACAACACGGTTAATGGTTTCCTCTCAGGGTAAGTCAGGCGTTTTCATTTAAAGCTGCAGCCGTGGCGGGGGGAGGGGAGGGGAAGAGGAGAGGTGGCGGGCGGGGGATGGCGGTCGCCGGCGCGGGTACCTCGGATGCGGAGGCTCCGGACGGAGCAGCCGCGGATGCTGACCGCCATCTTCACGGGCTCTCCGCTCTCTGCCGGGGCATCGCGCCAGCCACACCACAGCGGAAGCGCCGCGCTGCCCTCTCGCGAGACTTGGCCTGCGGCAGTCAATGAGCGTGGGGGGAGACCGGGGGCGGGACGTGGGGGGAGACACAAGGGGCGGGGCTTGGGGAGATACTGGGGCGGGGCTGGGGAGAGAAGAGGGCCGGGGCTAGGGAGAGACGAGGGGCGGGGCTGGGGGAGAGACGAGGGGCGGGGCTGGGGAGAGACGAGGGGCGGGGCTGGGGGGCACGAGGGGCGGGGCTGGGGACACGAGGGGCGGGGCTGGGGCGAGGAGGATAGGGGTGTGGAGAGAGACGAGGGGAGGGGCGAGGGGAGAGCTGATACAAGCCGAGGGGCTTGGGGAGAGACAAGGGGAGGGGGTCAGGGTAGAGCTGAGAGGAGGGGGCGAGGGTAGAGACGAGGGGAGGGGGGCGAGGGTAGAGACGAGGGGAGGGGGGCGAGGCTAGAGACGAGGGGAGGGGGGCGAGGGTAGAGACGAGCGGAGGGGAGGGAGGGCGAGGGTAGAGATGAGGGGAGGGGAGGGGAGTGAGGGGAGGGGAGGGGAGTGAGGGGAGGGGAGGGGAGGGAGGGCGAGGGTAGAGACGAGGGGAGGGGAGGGAGGGCGAGGGGAGGGGAGGGAGGGCGAGGGGAGGGGAGGGAGGGCGAGGGGAGGGGAGGGAGGGCGAGGGTAGAGACGAGGGGAGGGGAGGGAGGGTAGAGACGAGGGGAGGGGAGGGAGGGTAGAGACGAGACGAGGGGAGGGGGCGAGGGTAGAGACGAGGGGAGGGGGCGAGGGTAGAGACGAGGGGAGGGGATGAGGGTAGAGACGAGGGGAGGGGTGAGGGTAGAGACGAGGGGAGGGGGCAAGGGGAGACTTGCAGAAGCTGGGGAGGACAAGTTGGGGGGGCATGGGTAGAAACAAGGAGAGTGGCGTGGGGAGAGGAGGGAAGGGGCGTGGTGAGAGGGAAGTGTGAGGGGTGGGGCATGGGCAGAGGAGGGGTGCGAGGTGAGGGGCCTGGGAAGAGGGGATGGAAATGTGAGAGGGGAGTATGCGTAGTGGAAGTGTGAGGGTGTGGGGTTGTGAGGGGAGGGACATACGGAGTGGGGAGAAGGGGCAGTGTTTGTTGAAAAAGGCGAGAGGTCAGGGCTGGTAGGGAAGAGGAGGGATGTAGAAAGAGGAGCTTGTGGAAAGAGAAGGGGAGGGTGTGAGGAGGAAAATCAGGAATTGTGGGGAAAGGGGAGGGGTGGGGTTTGTAGGGAAGAGGGAAAGTGAATGTGGAAGGTATGTGGATTGTGGAGAGGAGAGTGGAAGGTGTGTGGGAAAAGAGGTGGGGCTTCTGTGGGGTTGGGTAAAGTTATGGGAGATGGATGGGTCTTGTTGGAGGAGGGTGTTGGGTGAGGGGTGTGATTTGTGGGGAAAAAAGTGAGAGGCTTTGGGGCAGGCTTGTAGTGGGGGTGTGGTAGAATTTGTACGGCAGAAGAGTAGTGATGTGGGAAGGGGCTTGTGGTGGAAGAGGGTTTTCGAAGCTTGGAGACTGATGGAGAGAGGGGCTTCTGGGAAAGGGGAGAAGAGCAGAGCGCGCTGCTGCTGAGAGGGGGTGGTGTGGGAAACAGATGGTGCTTGTGGAAGAGGAGGGAGGGTACAGGGGTTGTTTGGAGGCGAGAAGTGGTATGCATTGTGGAGAGGAGCAGGGCTTGTAGCAGAGAAAAGGGCATAACACCATAAGTTACAGGGCAGAGTTTCTTCAGGGGAAAAGGGTGGGTGGGATTTGTGGGAAGAGGGATAGGGCTTGTGAATGGGATTGGGCCATTGGTGAGTGACAGAATACGAGGCTTTTGGGGTCAGGGTGTGTGAATGGCTGAGTAGGTGTAGGGAAGAGTTAGTGAACCCATGATCTTCAACCCTGCTGCCCACAGAGGTGTGTCCTCAACTCCCTATTCTCCTCCCTGTACACTCATGTCTGAGTGGGAGGGCTCTTCGCTCACTGCAGCAGCAAGTTTGCAGATGTTATCACTGTACTGGGCTGAATTTCAAAAAGCAATGAGTCAGAGTTCAGGAAGGAGATGGAGAACCCACTGGCATAGTGTTGTGATGAGTACCTTTCCCATAATGTCAGCAAAACTAAAGAGCTTCTCGTTGATTTCAGAAGGAGGGGTGATGAATATCGATGGTTCTGAGAGTGAGTTGCTTCAAGTTCTAGGATTGAACATCACTGATAACTGGTCCAACCACACAAACACCATGGCCAATAAAGTGCTTCTACTTCCTCAGGAGGCTAAAGAAGTTTGCATCTCTCCTTTCACCCTCCAACACTTTACAGTACCTGCAACCTGGGTTCAATTCCTGCAGAGGAGTTTGTATGTTCTCTCCGTGACCACGATGGTTTCCTCTCGGTACTCTGGTTCCCTCCCACAGTCCAGAGACGTACCAGTTGGTAGGTTAATTGTCCTGTGCTTAGGCTGGTCATTGGTTAATTGGTCATTGTGCAAGGCTGTGCAAGGCCATAACGAGATAGATCGTAAGGCCAAGATTCTACGTTAGCATTCTGATAAGACAGAGATGTGCTTGGTCGCAGCAGCCCCGCCTCGTTCAATAAATGGTACAAATGTTTGTCTTAAACGTTTTTTCTTGTGATTTCAAGACCCTGTTGGACATTGCCTGGTTCATTGGTGAGACCGATGATGGGGGAGCTGCAGGAGGGAAGAGAGGCGTGGTGGATGCTGGAATCCATGCTGGGTTGGGGGCTGATCCCTGAAGGCCTGTCGGTGCTGCTCTCCAGTGTTCACTCCCTGGAAGATAACCTGGATCGCCTTGATCTGCGGCTGACCCGGCGCGAGATGAGGAACTGCTGTGAGCTCATTCTTGCAGAAACATGGCTCCAGGACAACATCCCATGTACCACCAACCTTCAGGCTATGGCACTCAGGGACTTGTGAGAACATTATTTTGTGACTGTATGTGCTATCGTAACTATGTGTGAGTGTATGTAAGGTACTTGGCACCTTGGCCCCAGAGAAATGATGTCTAGTTTAGCTGTATACATGTGTATTTGGCTGGCGAGGTGGAGATACAGCTCTATCAAAGGAGGTGTAAGGTTCTCCTTCCCTCCGCTAGCCTGTAGGTCACCCTTGGGCAAAGTGTAGCACCTGCTTAGTCCCCTAGATCAGGGTCACATGAAGCCACGGGAGCAGGTGGTGGATAGTCAGATGAGAAATTGGTGCATATCATGTCCTGGTTATGTGACCACCGACACCAGGCAGACAATCTTTGAAGTGTATTGATAATGGCTGGGGTCACCCATCTTGTAAAGACTCTGCCCAGAAGAAGGCAATGGAAAACCACTTTTAGAGCCTAACTTTAAATGTATGGATGGAAATTACAATGGACATTTACAAAATGGAGAAGATAACAGCATCTGTTAATCATAAGTTGGAACAGTTTGATTCATACTGGGAAAAATGGTTTAACTACATAACACCTCATAGGCCTGATTTTATTCTCACAAGTCAATGAATATGTTGTAAAAAAAAAGATCACTCCTTACTTTGTACATAGTTTTCTTCTTTCGATTGTTCTTTCTTTCCTCTCCTTTCTATAAGTGTATACCTCAGATAAACATTATGTGGAGATTTGTGACAAATATGACTATATGATATATATGTACAGTATCTGAAATACATCTTATGGGAAGTTTTGTTTGATGATGAACTTCAATAAAAAATAAATTACAGAAAAAAGGAAAACCACTTTTGTCCAAAAATTTGCTAAGAACAATCATGGCCATGGAAAGACCAGGATGGCCCATGTCATATGGCATGGCACACAACGAGTGAACATGTGTATGACTGAATGGCTAGAAACTTGAACTTGGACTTACCATACTAGGGGTCTTTTAAATAGTCTTTAACAGTGGTGTGGAATTGTCCTTGAGCCCAGATGGTACGTACTTTCAGGATTTTGTATCTTCCGTCCAAAGGGAGAAGGGAGAAGAGAGAATGTCCGGGGTGGGTGGGGTGGGGTTTTGATTAGGGTGGCTGCTTTACCCAGGCAGTGAGAAGTGTAGACAGAGCTACATGTGGAGGGGAAGCGAGAGGTGGTCCAATGAAGATAGAGCAGTTGCGTATTAAGGCAAGATGCATCCATATGCTTTCCATGGTACATTCATTAAAACTATTTATTTATTGAGATAAAGCATGGAATAGTCCCTTCTGGCCCTTCACCCAGCATCCCCCCAGCCTAATCACAGGACAATTAACCTACCAAGTGGTACGTCTCTGGACTGTGGGAGGGAACCAGAGCACCCAGATGAAACCAATGTGGTCACAGAGAGAACATACAAGCTCCTTACAGACAGCAGCAGGAATTGAACCTGGGTTGCAGGTACTGTAAAGAGTTGGAGGGTGAAAGGACAGATGCAAACTTCTTCAGCCTCCTGAGGAAGTAGAAGCACTTTATTGGCCATGGTGTTTGTGTGTTTGGACCAGTTATCAGTGATGTTCAATCCTAGGACTTGAAGCAACTCAATCTCAGCGCCATCGATATTCATCGCCCCTCCTTCTGAAATCAATGAGAAGCTCTTTAGTTTTGCTGACATTACGAGAAAAGTTCTCATCATGACACTATGCATAAGTCCTTCAGTAGTTTATCTGGTTGTAGCTCCACGGAAGCTTGTATGGCCTGACATAGACTGTCATTTGTTAGAGGTAAAAAGGATAGGAAAATATGAAACTGACTTGGTAAGTGCATTTAACTGTCATGTGATGGAAAAGTATAGTGATTATACTCACATTTATACGGATGGTGTTAAGGAACCTGAAACAGGAGTGACAGGGTTTGGGGTGGCTATACCAGCAAAAGAAATTGGAATCAGCAGAAGAACATCTAATAAGTTAGGGGTGTTTACAGTGGAGATGCTGGTGGTGTTGGTTGTGTTGCAATGGGTGCAGAAAGCCAGACAAGTCAAAGCATTGATATGCTCAGATTCATCCTCAGTTCTAGCAAGTTTAAGGTCTTTTCACTCAAACAATCGGCAAGATGTACTTTACGAAATCCTTCAGTCAGTCACAAGAATTGCAAATCAGGAAGGTCAGGTAAAATTTCTATGGGATCAAGCACAGGGGTGAAGGGGAGCACAGTACCGGTACAGATTCACCTTGGTGTGGATGCTGTACTTGGCTGATCCTTCAAAATGACAGCTCGCCATCATGATGCTGACCATCTTCCCTTCCTAAATAGAAACCTGTTTCCCCAGTTGTTGCTGCCTTTCGTCTGCCGGACCCTGTCCATTCGCTTTCACTGATGTCCAGTCTGTAACTGCGCATTTCTGCAGTTATTTGTGCTAGCTTGCTAGTGACGTACGTGGTTTCTACATACATTCCAGAAACCAATTTTGGTCTTTGTCTTGGTTTTGGTGGTGTTTAGGGCTTCCTCTTGGTTTTTACTATCGTAGCATGCAAGTCCCAGGTGGAGACTCAGGAATACTGTCAAACTCAGATGTCGAAGGATTCTTCATTGCTGTTTCTGTAACAATTTTGTTTGACCAGTCAGGGTTGTTAGCTCTGAGCTGAATGCCCAGAACTGGAGGACCACTAGACCACTCTTACTCTGGCCTCTGCCCTTTGACTCATTTCGCTTCAGTGACCCTACCGAGAGCCAGAGCATAAAGCTCTCTGGGTCATTGAGGCACAGGAGCATCCAAATCCAATGACATGGTTTTGGTTCTCTTGGAGGTATTCATGAAAGGTAATAGGGGTAATCCTAGGAATTATAGACCAGTGAGTCTTACATCAGTGGTGAGCTAATGGAGAGGACGTACGAGCATTTGGAGAAGCATAGTGACAGGCAGCATAGCTTTGTGAGGGTTCGGGTGATTGAAGGTAAAGCAGTAGATGTACTGTACATGGATTTTAGTAAGGCATTTGACTAGGTTCCCCATGGTGGGCTCACTCAGAAAGTCAGGAGGCAAGGGATCCATGGCGGGAGGAGAGAGAGCAGCACGCCGCGTGTGCGCAGCCCTCCGGTTAAAATGATATCGCATCTGTTAAATAGGGGCTGTGGACAATTCTGATTTGATGGAAACAGATGTGAAAGCACAGAGGAACATCTGGAGAAACTTCTGAAATGCCGGTTTGCTGCTGTTGTTACTGCGCGATCGGGAATCTTCCGGTGGGAAGGCCTCAAAATTCCTGGTTTTGCCTGCTGTTGGCGACCGAGATTAAGGTCGAATCATTCGGATAGAGATGGCGCTCGGTACTCGGTGTCAGAGAGCTGATCGGAGGCTCGAAGTTTTCGGATGACTCAGAGTCGGACTGTAGTCGTGCATGGCAGAGCGAGTTTTTCTTCCTTCTCCCGTCTGCGTGAGATATGGGACATTTGAGAGACTTCGAACTTTTTACTGTGCTCATGGACTGTTCTTCATCAAGTTATGGTATTGTTGCACTGTTTGTGACTATATGTTATAATTATGTGGTTTTGTTAGTTTTTTCAGTCTTGGTCTGTCCTGTGTTTTGTGATATCACACCGGAGGAAATATTGTATCATTTCTTAATGCATGCATTACTAAATGACAATAAAAGAGGACTGTGTGTCTTCATAATCTAATCTAATCTAAATTGCTGTTTGGATTCAGAATTGGTTTGTCCTCGGAAGGCAGAGAGTGGGAGATGGAGCGTATTCTTCCTGCAGGTTGGAGGCCAGTGGTGTTCCACATGGATCTGCTCTGTGACCCCTGCTTTTTGTGAACTCTATCAATGAAGAAGTCAAGTATGGTTAGTTTGCAGATGAAACAAGATTGGTGGACATGTGGATTAAGAAAGATAAGGATTAGCATAATTTGTTAGATGTACATCAAAACATGTACATGAGTGTGCGGGGTGGAGACATGTCTCTACCAAAGGAGGTATAAGGCGCTCCTTCCCTCTAATAGCCTGCAGGTCACCTTTGGATGAGGTGTAGCACCTGAGCAGGGTCATGTGAGCCATGGGAGAAGGGGTGGACGGTCGTATGAGCAGTTGGTGTATGTCACAATTCCTGGTTACGTGACCGCTGACGCCAGGCAGACAATCTCTGAAGTGCATTGATAATGGCTGGAGTCACCCCTCTTTTAAAGACACTGCTCAGAAGCAGACAACGGCAAACCACTTCTGTAGAAAAATTTGCCAAGGACAATTATAGTCATGGAAAGACCATGATCACCAGTCATTCAACACGGCTCATAATGAATGAATGAACATCAAAACATACAGTGAAACGTGTCATTTGCATCAACAACGGACATAGTCCGAGGATATACTAAGGGTAGCCCGCAAGCGTCACAAAGCTTTTGGCACCAACGTAGTGTGCCCACAACTTACTAACCCTAACCTGCACACCTTTGGAATGTGGAAGGAAACCGGAGCACCCGGAGGAAACCCACGCAGTCACGCGGAGAATGTACAGACTCCTTACAGACAGAGGTGGGACGTGAACCCCAATCATAAAACGGGCACTGTAAAGTGGTTCACTGACCACTACACTACCGTGCCGCCCTGTATCTATGCTGTTTGCCTCTGTGACTACCCCCTCCTTTCATGCAAATAATCATTGCATAGTTCCTTTCCCACTCATCGTGACTCCTCCACTTCCCTAACTCCCTTTGTTCGGGACAGAACACATCTTGAATCCTAATGTCACAGTCAGTTGTCTCGTTTGTAGAAGCAGGCCGCCCTCAACATTCTTGTAAATAAAAGCACAGACAGGCAATATTACTTTCTCAAGGAACAGGCCCTCCTTTGTAATTACTGTAAAGCTCAATGGAGAAATTGAAATTTTTGTTAGGTAGTGACAAAGACAAAGACAGATAAACTGAATTGGGATTACGTGCAGCAATTCAAACTCAAGAACATAACAACTGCAGTTTTTTAGGTTCACCTTTTCACAATTTCATGGCTGACACTCTACATTCCTGCTCAGCTGCGGCCTCCTCTACTTCGGTAAGAGTCGGGGGACGGACCACTTTCTTGAGCAAAAGGTGAGATGTCCCTGTGGCCACCCATTTCAATTCTACTTCCCATTCACATTCCAGTATGTGTGGCTTCCCCTGCTGCCACGATGAGGCCGCACTCAGGTTGGAGGAGAAACACCTCATGTTCTGTCTGGGCAGCCTCCAACCTGATGTCATGAACATTGACTTCTCTAACTTTGTAATCTCTCCCCCTAAACTTTCTCCCTTCTTCTATTCTCATTCTATTCTATTCTCTTTTTCTTTTCATGCAGCCTGGTACAGCCGCTCCGATCTATTCTTACTTTCTTCTTCTTACTTTTTAATTTACATTATTTTTTGTTTTTTTTTCTCACGGTAACACGTCGAAGCTGCACCTTCTCTAACATGCTGGTACAGAGAGTTTTATTTGGGTTTTTTTTAGCGCTGGAAATGGTTGCATCCCGACACGCGGGACAGAAGCAAGGTCGCATTGTGTATTCCAGCTAATGCCAGCCGGTTCAGCGAGCAGAGCGGCGGACACCCCTGCTGAAATCCGGAGGAAAACACACAGAGGGGGATCACAAAGTCGAGGAAAGAGGACCGGGTCGAGACAACAGAGACTTTTGGAGAAGAGGAGTTCGGTGGGTAATACCGTTCCGGCTGACCGGAAGTGCACTGAGAGCGGTAAGCGTAAAGGAGTTGGGTGCTTACTGATCTGGTTAACAACAGATGGTGCAATTCGGGTCATATTACGATCGAGGAACGTGTTTACAGACTAGATATTGAACTTTTTACTGTTGGACTTCGGCCACATTCCACCGAGATACAACACTTGGCGGCACGGGAGGTCGTTCCTGCCTGTGGCCATCGAACGTGCAGCTCCTCCTGTGGAGGATCAGACACCCTGAGCCAACAGACTGGTCCTGGACTTATTTCCATCTGGCATAGTTTGTATTTTGGTGTTTGATTGTTTGTGGTTTTTGTATTGCTATATTTACGCTCTATTCTTGGTCGGTGCGGCTGTAACAAAACCAAATTTCCCTCGGGATTAATAAAGTATATCGATCTATCTATTTCTTTAAGCTCCTCTCTGTGCCTTGTGGTGCATTGGGTGGCAACTTTAGTTACTTTAGTATTTGTCTGTTTTTTACAAGGCCGAGTGTTAGCTTGACGCTAAACCCAAGCGTGCAAGGAGCTGGCTGGATTCGAACCCGGGACCGCTCATTTCAAAGTCCACTACACCACCGGCTGGATGTTCTCCATTTCGGCTTGTCCCTTTCCTTCTTCTCACCTGATCATTCTCCTTCCCCCTTACCCCATGGTCCACTGTTCTTTCCTATCAGGTTTCATCTTCCTCAGCCCTTTAATTCTCCCATCTGTCACCTCCCAGCTTCTTACGTCATCCCTGTTCCGACACCCACCCACCTGGTCTCACCTATCACCTGCCAGCTTGTACTCCTTCCCCTCCCCCAACTTCTTATTTGGGTTTCTGCCCCCTTCCTTTCCAGTCCTGATGAAGGGTCTCGGACTCCCTTTCATAGATGCTGTCTCACCTGCCGAGTTCCTCCAGCATTTTGTGCGCCCTCAAGACTTCCAGCATCTGCAGAATCTCTTGTGTTTACAATATACCTCGGCTCTTTCACTGTCAGGAAGGCCAATAGTTGTAGCTTCAGTGACATGAACAAATAGAGCCATCAGAATCAGGTGTGATATCAGTGGCCTATGTTGTGAAATATACTGTTTTGCAGCTGCAGAACATTGCAATGCATCTTAATAAAAATGTATAGATTACAGTAAGAAGTATATATAAAAAAGAAAATTAAATAACAAACAAGAGAAAATCTGCAGATACTGGAAATCCAAGCAACACACACAAAATGCTGGAGGAATTCAGCAGGCCAGGCAGCGTCTATGGAAATGAATAAACAGTCGATGTTTTGGGCCGAGACCTTTCGTCAGGACTAAAGAAAAAAAGATAAGAAGTCAGGTAAGAAGATGGGGGAGGGGAGGAAGAATACAAAGTAGGGGCTGAAACCGGGGAGGGGGAGGGGTGAGGTAAAGAGCTGGGATGTTGATTGGTAAAAAAGAAGGGGGAGATTGATAGGGGAGGACAGCAGGCCATGGAATAAAGGGAAGGGGGAAGTGATGGGCAGGTAAGGAGATAAGGTGAGAGAGAGAGAGATGGGAATGGGGAATGGTCGGGGTGGGGGGGGGTGTTGGGGGAGGCGGTAGGGTTTACAATTACCGGAAGTTTGAGAAATCGCTGTTCGTGCCTTCAGGTTGGCTGCTACCCAGACAGAATATAAGGTGTTGCTCTTCCATCCTGAGTGAGGCCTCATCACCGCAGTAGAAGAGGCCACGGACTGACGTGTCGGAATGGGAATGGGAAGTGGAATTAAACTGGGTGGCTACTGGGAAATCCTGCTTTTTCTGGCAGACAGTCCTTTCAGGTGAGGCGACACTTCACCTGTGAGTCTGTTGGTGTCACTTACTGTATTTGGTGCTCCTGGTGAGACCTGCTGTATATCAGTGAGACCCGATGTAGATTGGGAGACCGCTTCACCAAGCGCCTATGCTCTGTCTGCCAGAAAAAGTGGATTCCCTCTGTAGCTATCAACTTCAATTCTACTTCTCTTTCCCATTCTGACATGTCAATCCACGGCCTCCTCTACTGCCACGATGAGGCCACACTCAGGTTGGAGGAACAACACCTTATATTCTGTCTGGGTAGCCTCCAATCTGATGGCATGAACATTGATTTCTCAAACTTCGAATAATGACCCCCCCACTCTCCTTCACCATTCCCCATTCCCATCTAACTCTCTCACCGTATCTCCTTACCTGCCCATCAACTCCCTCTGGTGCTCCTCCCCCTCCCCCTTCCCTTTCTTCCATGGCCTTCCGTCCTCTTCCATCAAACTCTCTCTTCTCCAGCCTTTTACCTCTTTCACCAATCGACTTCCCAGCTCTTTACTTCACCCCTCCCCCGGTTTCACCTATGACCTACTACCTTGTATTTCTTCCTCCGCTCCCCCCACCTTCTTACTCTGACTTCTCATCTTTTTTCCCCCAGTCCCGATGAAGGGTCCCAGCTTGAAAAGCTGACTGTTCATTTCCATAGATGCTGCCTGACCTGCTGAGATACTCCAGCATTTTGTGCATGTTGGTCATGTCAGCATTCATTTCAAGAGGTCTCGGATACAAGAGCAGGAATGTGATGCTGAGGCTTTATAAGGCACTGGTGAGGCCTCACCTTGAGTATTGTGAACGGTTTTGAGCCCCTCATCTTAGAAAAGATGTGCTGACAGTGGAGAGGGTTCAGAGGAGGTTCACAAGGATGATTCCAAGGATGAAAGGGTTATCATACGAGGAACGTTTGATGGCTCTGGGTCTGTACTCATTGGAATTCAGAAGGATGAGGGGGGGATCTCATTGAAACCTTTCGAATGTTGAAAGGCCTAGACAGAGTAGATGTGGAAAGGATGTTTCCCATGGTGGGAGAGTCTAGGACAAGAGGGCACAGCTTCAGGGTAGAGGGGCGTCCTTTCAAAACAGAGGTGTGGAGAAATTTCTTTAGCCAGAGGGTGGTGAATTTGTGGAATTTGTTGCCACGTGCAGCTGTGAAGGCCAGGTCGTTGGGTGTATTTAAGGCAGAGATCGATAGGTTCTTGATTGGACATGGCATCAAAGGTTATGGGGAGAAGACAGTGAACTGGGGTTGAGGAGGGGAGAAAAAAGGATCAGCCATGATTGAATGGCAGAGCAGACTCGATGGGCCAGACACCCTAATTCTGCTCCCATGTCTTATGGTCTTATGATTAAATTAAATAAGTAGTGAAAGAGAGGGAAACATACTCGAGGAAGTGTTCGCGGGTTCACTGTCCATTCAGAAATCTGATGGTGGAGGGGAAGAAGCTGCCCTTGAATTGCTGAGTCTGTGCCTTCAAGCTTCTGTATCTCCTACTTGATGGTAGCAATGAGAAGAGGGCGTGTCCTGGGTGGTGGGGGTCTGTAATGATGGACGCCGCCTTTTTGAGGCATTCCCTTTTGAAGGTGTCCTCAGTGAGAGAGTAGTGCCCGTGATGGAGCTGGCTGAGTTTACAACTTTCTGCAGCTTTTTCTGATCCTGTGTGGTGGCCCCTCCGGACCAGACGGTGATGCACCAATGAGAATGTTCTCCACCGTACCTCTGTAGAAACTTGTGAGCCTCTTTGGTGACTTACCACATCTCCTCAAACTTTTAATGAAATATAGCTGCTCTTGTGCCTTCTTTGTAACTGCATCGATATGTTGGGCCCAGAATAGATCCTCAGAGATGTTGACACCCAGGTGCTTGAAATTGCTCACCCTTTTCACTTCTGATCCCTCGATGATGTGTGTGTGCCCTCAACCCCCCCCCTTCCTGAAGTCCACAATCAATTCCTCAATATCCAGGGTAGGTAAATCCAAATTTTTCCTAATAAAGGAATTCCTCCTTATCTTATCCCAAATGGTTATCTTATATCCAAAATGACAAAACAGACATAAATGCCTGAATGGCCAAATCTTCATACAGTCACAGAGCGAGATACAGGCTCTGGGGCCAATGAGTCCATTCTGATCACGTTGTCCAAACAGCTGCATTTGGTTCATATCGCTCGAGACCCCTCCTGTCCATGTAGCTACCCATTTCTAACTCCCTGTACTTTAGAACCAGCTGGACTTGCATTCTTCCTTAAGTGTGTGCACCATGCCAACCATGGAAAGCATCCTATCTGATTGATACAGCAATTGTTCTGCCCGTGACTGCAGGAAACTGCAGAGTTGTGGAACTCAGCACGTCACGGAAACCAGCCTCTCCTCCAGGGACTCTGTCTACACTTCTTGCTGCCTCAGTAAAGCAGCCAGTATAATCAAAGACCCCCCCACCTCCACCCGGACATTCTCTCTTCCCCCCTCTCCCATTGGGCAGAAGACACAAAAGCCTGAAGTTACGTTCCCATGCTGCATGTAGCAAAAAGTGGAGGTGAAAATGGGTATGAATGGGAGACAAATATTGAAGAATGCTTGGGGTCTCCAGAGACGGGTTGCGCCTCCAGTGAAGGGGTTTATCATGTCCATTCTGGGGTTGCTGGCTCATCTTTGGTCCCCGCTGGACACGCAGCTCTGACCTGTGGTTCCAGTAGCTGTTTGTATGCGACAATGGCCACACCCTGGTACACCACTTCGACAGGCGGGGTAAACCAGGTGAGGGTAGCCGGCAGCCTCACACCCCAGTGAGATAGGGACGTACCTGTCTGACAGGTGGGGTAAACCAGGTAAGGGTAGCCGGTGACCTCACACCCCAGTGAGATAGGGACATACCTGTCCAACAGGTGGGGTAAACCAGGTAAGGGTAGCCGGCAGCCTCATACCCCAGTGAGATAGGGACGTACCTGTCTGACAGGTGGGGTAAACCAGGTAAGGGTAGCCGGCAGCCTCATACCCCAGTGAGATAGGGACGTACCTGTCTGACAGGTGGGGTAAACCAGGTAAGGGTAGCCAGCAGCCTCATACCCCAGTGAGATAGGGACGTACCTGTCCGACAGGTGGGGTAAACCAGGTGAGGGTAGCCGGCAGCCTCATACCCCAGTGAGGTAGGGACATGAAGTCAGCTCCAACGGACTGGGTGGCTGAGATCTACAGTGAGATCCAACGGCCAGGAAGGTGGTTCTACAATGCTCTGGGGAGATCGAAGGGCAGGACGAGGCACAGAAGACGTTATGGTCATCTACTGCAACCAAGGAAGACCCCAGTTGTGATGAGTACTTGTACCACTATTCCCGGTCCTCCGAGGTTGAGAGAGTGGAACCGTCCCAGTGTAACAGCTTTTCCACTTTACACACTCTCCTGCACGGGTTCCCTGTGATTGTTGGATACGACAGACAACCAACCCGTGAAGGATACTCTTGTTGAAGTGTGGGCGACATGGGAGCCCAGTGATTAGCGTAACACTTTAAAGCATCAGTGATCAGTGTTCAATTCCCGCTACTGTCTGTAAGGAGTTTCCATAATCTCCCTGTGACCCTGCAGGTTTCCGTAATCTCCCCGCAACCACGTGGGTTCCCATGTTCTCCCCGCGATCGTGTGGGTTTCCGCGTTCTCCCCGCAACCGCGCAGGTTCTCGTGTTCTCCCAGTGACTGCGCGGGTTCCCGTGTTCTCCCTGTGATCGCGCGGGTTTCTGTAATTTCCCTGTGACCATGCATGTTCCTATATTCTCCCTGTGACCGCACGTGTTCCCATGTTCTCCCCGTGACTGCGTGGGTTTCCGTGTTCTCCCCATGACCGTGCGGGTTCCCGTGTTCTCCCCGTGATCGCGCGGGTTTCTGTAATTTCCCTGTGACCATGCGTGTTCCTATATTCTCCCCACAACCGCGCAGGTTCCCGTGTTCTCCCCGTGACTGCGCGGGTTCCCGTGACTGCGCAGGTTCCCGTGTTCTCCCTGTGATCGCACGGGTTTCTGTAATTTCCCTGTGACCGCGCATGTTCCTGTGTTCTCCCCGTGACCGTGTGAGTTCCCGTGTTCTCCCCGTGATCGCACGGGTTTCTGTAATTTCCCTGTGACCATGCGTGTTCCTATATTCTCCCCATGACCACGCGTGTTCCCATGTTCTCCCTGTGACTGCACGGGTTCCAGTGTTCTCCCGGTGACCGCGCGGGTTCCCGTGTTCTCCCCGTGACTGCACGGGTTTCCATCTTCTTCCCGTGACCGCGCGGGTTCCTGTATTCCCCCCTTGACCGTGTGGGTTCCCATATTCTCCCCATGACCGCGTGGGTTTCCGTGTTCTCCCAGTGACCGCGCGGGTTTCCGTAATCTCCCTGTGACCGCATGGGTTCCTGTATTCCCCCCGTGACCATGTGGGTTCCCATATTCTCCCCATGACCGCGTGGGTTTCTGTAATCTCCCCGTGACCGCGTGGGTTTCCGTGTTCTCCCCATGACCATGCGGGTTCCCGTGTTCTCCCTGTGACTGCGCAGGTTTCCTCTGGTGTTACGGTTTCCTCCCACCGTCCAAAAACATTTGGGTCAGGGTTGGTAAGTTGGCACTGGAAGCTTGCTGACATCTGCCGGCTGCTCCCAGCACATTCTTGGACTGTGTTGGACGTTGACACTAACGATGCATTTCACTGTGTGTTTGAATGTACACGTAACAAGTAAGGCTAATTTTTAAATCTTTATCATAGTAATGCCGAACTGTTGGAGAAAAACCTTTGGTTATAATGCGCCTCGCGCAGCCAAAAATAGCAGAAAAAACGTATAAATAATCCGATTGTCGATTTCAGTGAGATCATTTTAATTAAATCTGAAAGCTCCAAAGGCTCTGAAATACTCACTGTTAGTGTTTAGTCAATGACAATTATATGGCATAAGACCAAAAGGAATTTGCGATGGAACCCATTATAATTATTAACATGACTTTCATGACACTAATTAGATGAATGCACGGATTACAATGTGAGATTTTTTCAGTTTCCAAAGACTTTGAACAGACATACAAAGTTATTAAACTTTAGCAATTAGACCAAGTTCACATTGTAATCTTGCTGTCATCTCTGGGTATTCCCTTCTACTGCCACTTCAGCCTTTGTTTCCCATCCCACAAGCAAGCAAGGCTTGTGCAGATCTCTGTGAAGAGGCAGACTTGTGCTAACGGTTACTCTACTGTACGGTTATTGTAGTATTGCGGTTCGCATAGCACTTTACAACACAAGTTGTAAGATCAGGGTTCAATTCCTACCACTGTCTTTAAGGACCTAGTATGTTCTCATAGTAACCATGTAGGTTTCCTCTGGGTGCTCTGGTTTCCTCCCACAGTCTAAAGACATATGGTTTAGGGTTAGTAAGTTTTAGGCATGTTATGTTGGTGTCAGAAGCATGGTGACACTTACCGGCTCCCCCCAGCACAACCCTCAGACTGTGTTGGCCTTTGTTGCAAAATATCACATTTCACTGTATTGATGTACCTGTGACAAAAAAAGTAAATCTTTGAACTTTATCTTTCCAGAAAGCTGTCCTTTTGGAAAGTGCTATAGGGTTATTAAAGCCAAAAAAAAACGACATAACATCTCAAACACTTCCTCCCTCAACCAGTTAATCTGATCAATCATTCTAGTTAACCCTGCCCCACTCCACCCCCTCTATCTATTACCCCGTCACTGCACTGCAAACACTTCAAACCACTGTTTAATACTGTTTACATTGTAAACACTTGCTGACATCTATGTACTGTATTTCTAGATGTATTTTTATACAACTCTTTATAATTGTTGAATGTTGTTAATTTTTGTTGCATGCACGCCTACACACCACGGCAAATTCCTAATCCATGTAAATGTCTGCGACGAATAAAGTTTATCTTTGATCCTTTAAAAGGGATGTGTCAGACAGGATCAAAAGGAACACACAGGGTGGTTAGTCAACAACAGCATTGTTAGCTGCGTATCGATGCAGACACATCGAAGGCACCGCAGCGGCTGTATTTGATTAGGAGAAGATTTCCTTTGTTACTGTAGACACTCGCAAATTTCTACAAATGTACTGTGGAGAGCATTCCAACCGGCTGCTTCACCTGCCTGGTGTGGGGGGGGGGGGCGGGCTGCTGCACAGGATCGAAATAAGCAGCGAAGTGTTGTTAATTTAGTCAGCTCTATCGTGGGCTCTGGACTCCCCACCATCCAGGTCATTGTCAAGGAACGGTGCCTCAGAAGGCAGCGTCCATTATTAAGGACCTCCAGCACCCAGGAGATGCCCTCTTCTCACTGTTACCATCAGGACGGACGTACAGAAGCCTGAAGGCACACACTCAGCGATTCAGGAACAGCTTCTTCCCCTCTGCCATCCGATTCCTCAATGGACATTGAAGCTTTGGACATTACCTCAATTTTTAAATGTATATTATTTCTGTTTTTGCACGATTTGCTGGTGATTAAACCTGATTCCAGTTCTGGTTCTGACTTAAGATCATAAGATAGTGATGAGAGTGGGTCAGACAGACCATGAGCAGGGTGGGTGGAATCCTTCATGATGTTACTGGCCCTTTTCCAGCATCTTTTCCGTATATATGATATTTGATGGGTGAGGGAGGGGAGCAAGTGAGAATAAGAAAATATCAGCAGTTAAAGTTTACTCTCTGTAGACCCATGACTGTGTCGCTACACACAGCTCCAATCTGCTAATTAAATTTGTTTATGATACTACACTGATTGGCCTAATCTCAAACAATAACGAGGCAGCCTACAGAGAAGAAGTCATCACCCTGACACAGTGGTGTCAAGAAAACAACCTCTCCCTCAATGTGGCAAAAACTGGAGCTGGTTGTGGATTACAGGAGGAATGGAGACAGGCTAACATCAATGGATCTGGGGTTGAGAGGGTGACCTCAAGTTCAAGGGCATCCACATCACCGAGGATCTCACGTGGTCTGTGCACACCAGCTGTGTGGTGAAAAAAGCAGAACAGCGCCTATTTCACATCAGGCAGTTGAGGAAGTTTGGTATGGGCCCCCAAACCCCAAGAACTTTCTACAGGGGCACAATTGAGAGCATCCGGACTGGTTGCATCATGGTCTGGTATGGGAATTGTACTTCCCTCAATCGCAGGACTCTGCAGAGAGTGGTGTGGACAGCCCAGCACATCTGTAGATGTGAACTTCCCATGATTCAGGACACTTACAAAGGCAGGTGTGTAAAAAGGGCCCGAAGGATCATTGGGACCCGACTCACCCCAGCCACAAACTGTTCCAGCTGCTACCATCTGGGTAACAGTACCGCAGCATAAAAGCCAGGACGAACAGGCTCTGGGACAGCTTCTTCCACCAGGCCTCAGACTGATGAACTCATGCTGATTTGAGTGTACTCTATATTACATTGACTGTTCTATTTATTATAAATTACTATGATTGCACATTGCATATTTAGATGGAGACGTAACGTAAAGATTTTTACTCCTCATGTATGTGTCAGTCAGTCAGTGGATGCCGTCCCCAATCCGGGGTTGGCGGCTACGCACCTCCATCTTCTTCGATCTTGCGACAGCACCGAGTGCAGCCTCTCCTCCAGTTTGTTCTTGCTGGCCACCTTGGCACCGCCCACCGCCGTCCCGGCCGAACTCGAGCCCGAGGCCGTGTTGGCCTCCAGCCGCGGCCGCTTCTTCGAGCTCGGTCCTTCCTCAGGCAGAGGCCTTGGGCAGGTCCAGGCACACGGTGCAGCACCCAAGTTCATCATGTCTCTTCTAACTAGGTGCATAGCATACGATTCGTAGATATGTGGGGAGGCTTTAATCTCTTCCACGGAAGATGGCCGTTGGCTCACAAGGAGCTCACCCGCCCTTTGTGAGGTCTTGTTTTCTTCAGACCTGCTGGGTGTCCTCACACCCTCCTCACCAGACTAAGTCCGGTGGGGGAGCCGGCCCAAGTCGCCGACCACTCGACCACGGCCCCTGCCAAATCTCTCCGAGCTTCTGGCGCCCGACCGAAAACCATGGTCAAGCGGCCGGCGACCGAACCGTAAGTACTGTACTGTACTACATCCTTCATGTATGTGAAGGATGTAAGAAATAAAGCCAATTCAATTCAATTCATAAAGTAGACGATGTGTATCTGGATGGAGGCAGGCTGGGCTTTGTAGACAGTGCAGCTGTCTCACAGCTTCAGAAATCCACATTTGATGGTGGCCTCTGGTGCTGTCTACATGGAGTTTGCATGTCCACCTGTAACTGCTAGCGCTTCCCTCCCTCCAGTGCGCTGACTTCCTCCCACATGCCAAAGACCCGCTAGATGCCAGTTAGAACGGTGATTGTAAATTGTCCATCCCCACGGATCTCCCATCCGGCACTTATCCCTGTAAGCGTAAGTGCTACACCTGTCCCTACACCTCCTCTCTTGTCACCATTCAGGGCCCCAAACAGTCCTTCCAGGTGAGGCAACACCTCACTTGTGAATCTGTTGGGGTCATCTATCGCATCCGGTGCTCCCGGTGCGGCCTCCTCTACATCAGTGAAACCCGACGCAGATTGGGGGACCGCTTCGTCGAGCACCTCCACTCCGTCCGCCACAACAGACAGGATCTCCCAGTAGCCACCTACTTCAACTCTGCTTCCCATTCCCATTCAGATATGTCCATACATGGCCTCCTGTACTGCCATGATGAGGCTAAACTCAGGTTGGAGGAGCAACACCTCATATACCGTCTAGGTAGCTGGATTGGTATGAACATAGAATTCTCTAACTTCCGGTAATTCCCTCCCCCTCCCTTCCTCTATCCCTATTTCACATCACCTCCCTCATAGTTCCGCCTCCTTCTACTACTGCGCAATGTTCTCCTGCCAATCACCTCCCTGCTTCCCCTCCCCCACCCCTTTGTCTTTCAAATTACTGTTTTTTTTCAACTACCAGCATTCTTCAAACCCTCCCCAAAGTTCTTCCTTCAGTCCTGACGAAGGGTTTTGGCCCGAAACGTCGACTAATCTTTTCAACTGATGCTGACTGACCTGCTGAGTTCCTCCAGCGCGTTGCGAGTGTTCCTTTGACAACAGCATCTGCAGATTATTTTGTGTTTATGATTGTAAATTGTCCCTAGTTGTTGGTAGAATCATAAACACAAGAGATTCTGCAGATGCTGGAAATCCGGAGCAACACACACAAAATGCTGGAGGAACTCATCTATCTTCTTCTTTTTAAACCCATCGTCCCCGCTAGGGCAGAGACCACCGACAGCAGCTGAGCAGAGTCCTCTGTCCTGGGCCAGTCTTTCAGGTTCTCCCCAGGTGTAGCCCATCTTTGAAGATCCTTCTGTCCCAGGGATGAGGTATTTGGAGCTTCTAGTGGTGTTCCTGTCCCGGGGATGAGGTATTTGGAGCTTCTATTGGTGTTTCTGTCCCAGGGATGAGGTATTTTTTTTAGATTATGAAGACACGTAGTCCTCTTTTATAGTCATTTAGTAATGCATGCATTAAGAAATGATACATTATTTCCTCCGGTGTGATATCACAAAACACAGGACAGACCAAGACTGAAAAAACTGACAAAACCACATAATAATAACATATAGTTACAACAGTGCAACAATACCATAACTTGATGAAGAAGTCCATGAGCACAGTAAAGTTCAAAGTTTCTCAAATGTCCCACATCTCACGCAGACGGGAGAGGGAAGAAAAACCCTCCCTGCCATGCCCAACCACAATCCGACTCGGAGTCATCCGAAAACTTCGAGCCTCCAAATCAGCTCTCCGACACCGAGTACTGAGCACCATCTCTATCCGAACAATTCGCCCTCAATCTTGGTCACCAACAGCAGGCAAAGCCGGGGATTTTGAGGCCTTCCCACTGGAAGATTTCTCAATCACGCAGTAACGACAGCAGCGAAACCTGTGTTTCAGAAATTTCTCCAGATGTTCCTCTGTGCTTTCACGTCTGTCTCCATCAAATCGGAATTGTCCACGGCCCCTATTTAACAGATACGATATCATTTTCACCAGAGGGCCGCGCACGTGTGTTGCGCTGCTCTCTCTCCTCCCGCCAGTATTTGGAGCTTCTGTTGGTGTTTCTGTCCTGGGGATGAGGTATTTGGAGCTTCTATTGGTGCTTCTGTCCCGGGGATGAGGTATTTGGAGTTTCTATTGGTGTTTCTGTCCCGGGGATGAGGTATTTGGAGCTTCTGTGGCTCTGGGTTTTATGGATGGAGTTGCTAAGCCCATGACCAACCAGCTGAGCTTGGGACCGTCCGTGAAGGAGTTAGGCAGCATCTCTGGAGAGGGAAAAACAGCTGGCGTTCCAGGCTGAGCCTTCATCAGAATTGGAAAGGAAGGGGGAGGAAGTCAGAACAAGAAGGTGGAGAGAGGGGAAGGAGTACGAGGTAGAATGTGATATGTGGGGAGAAGGCTATGAGAATAGGTTAGTAAGTTAAGGGCAATCTATGTTGGCATTGGAAACCTGGCCACACTTAAGACCATAAGATATAGGAGCAGAATTAGGCCATTTGGCCCATCGAGTCTACATTTCCATTTCATCATAGCTGATCCAAATTTCCTCACAGCCCCAGTCTCCTGCCTTCTCCCCGTATCCTTTCATGCCCTGTCCAACCAAGAATCGATCAACCTCTGCCTTAAAGATACACAAAGACTTGGCCTCCATAGCTGCTGTGGCAAGGAATTCCATTGTTTCACCATTCTCTGGCTCAAGAAATCCCTCCTCATTCTAGACCTAAAAGGAAGTCCCTCTATTTTGAGACTGTGTCCTCTGGTGTTGGACTCTCCCACCATAGGAAACATCCTCTCCACATCTACTCTGTCAAGGCATTTCACCATTCGATAGGTTTCAATGAGGTCACCCCTCATTCTTCTGAATTCTAGTGAATACAGGCCCAGACCCATCAGATGATCTTCTTATGGCAAGCCATTCAATCCAGGAATCTTTCTCAAGAACTTCCTTTGAACTGCCTCCAGTTTCAGCACATTCTTTCTAAGATAAGGGGCCCAAAACTGCTCACAATACTCCAAGTGAGGCCTCACCCGTGCTTTGTAAAGTTTCAACATTGTATCTTTGCTTTTATATTCTAGTCGTCTTGAATAGAAATGAATGCTAACATCCCATTTGCCTTCCTCACCGCAGACTCAACCTGCAAATGAACCGTTATGGAATCCTGCACAAGGACTCCCAAATCCCTTTGTGCCCCAGTTTTTTTGTATTTTCTCTCCATTTAGAAAATAATCAACCCTTTCATTTCTTCTACCAAAGTAAAGCATATGACCATACACTTCCTGACACCGTATTCCATCTGCCATTTCTTTGCCCATTCTCCTAATCTGTAGCATCTCTACTTCCTCAAAACTACCTGCCCCTCCACCTATCTTCATATAGTCCACAAACTTTGCAACAAAGCCATCAATTCCATCAACCATAAAACATCGAAGGACTCAGTTCCAACACAGACTCCTGTGCAACACCACTAGTCACTGGCAGCCAACCAGAAAGGGCTCCCTTTATTCCCACTCCTTGCCTCCTGCCAATCAGCCACAGCTTTATCCATGCTAGAATCTTTCCTGTAATAGCATCGGCTCGTATCTTGTGAAGCAAACTCATGTGTGGCACCTTGTCAAAGGCTTTCTGAGAATCCAAGTACACTTGCAGGCTGTCCCCAGCTCATCCTTAGAGGGTGTTTGTCGTTGACACAAACAAGGCATTTCAAGTCAAGTCAAGTCACTTTTTATTGTCATTTCCACCATAACTGCTGGTACAGCACACAGTAAAAATGAGACAGAGTTTTTCAGGACCATGGTACTACATGAAACAATACAAAAACTACACTGAACTACGTAAGAAAAAAACACAAAAACTACACTAGACTACAGACCTACCCAGGACTGCATAAAGTGCACAAAACAGTGCAGGCATTACAATAAATAATAAACAAGACAATAGGCACAGTAGAGGGCAGTAGGTTGGTGTCAGTCCAGGCTCTGGGTATTGAGGAGTCTGATGGCTTGGGGGAAGAAACTGTTACATAGTCTGGTCGTGAGAGCCCGAATGCTTCGGTACCTTTTGCCAGATGGCAGGAGAGAGAAGAGTATGTATGAGGGGTGTATGGGGTCCTTCATAATGCTGTTTGCTTTATGGATGAGGCGTGTAGTGTAAATATTTCTAATGGCGGGAAGAGAGACCCCGATGATCTTCTCAGCTGACCTCACTATCCGCTGCAGGGTCTTGCAATCCGAGTTGGTGCAATTTCCGAACCAGGCAGTGATGCAGCTGCTCAGGATGCTCTCAATACAACCTCTGTAGAATGTGGTGAGGATGGGGGGTGGGAGATGGACTTTTCTCAGCCTTCAAAGAAAGTAGAGACGCTGCTGGGCTTTCTTTGCTCTGGAGCTGGTGTTGAGGGACCAGGTGAGATTCTCCACCAGGTGATCACCAAGAAATTTGGTGCTCTTAACGATCTCTACGGAGGAGTTGTCGATGTTCAGCAGAGAGTGGTCGCTCCGTCCCCTCCTGAAGTCAACAACCATCTCTTTTGTTTTGTTCACATTCAGAGACAGCTTGTTGGCTCTACACCAGTCCGTTAGCTGCTGCACCTCCTCTCTGTATGCTGACCCATCGTTCTTGCTGATGAGACCCACCACGGTCGTGTCATCGGTGAACTTGATGATGTGGTTCGAGCTGTGTTTTGCAGCACAGTCGTGGGTCAGCAGAGTGAATAGCAGTGGACTGACCACACAGCCCTGGGGAGCCCCCGTGCTCAGTGTGATGGTGTTGGAGATGCTGCTCCCGATCCGGACTGACTGAGGTCTCCCGGTCAGGAAGTCTAGGATCCTGTTGCAGAGGGAGGTGTTCAGGCCCAGTAGGCTCAGCTTTCCAATCAGTTTCTGAGGAATGATTGTGTTGAATGTCCAGGTGGGTTAGGGCCAGGTGGAGGGTGATGGCAATGGTGTTGTCTGTTGAGCGGTTGGGATGGTACGCGAACTGCAGGGGGTCCAGTGAGGGGGGCAGCAGGGTCTTCATGTGCCTCATGACGAGCCTCTCGAAACATTTCATGATGCTGGATGTGAGTGTGACGTGACGGTAGTCATTGAGGCAGGACACTGAAGACTTCTTCGGCATGGGGACGATGGTAGCGGTCTTGAAGCACATAGGAACGATGGCACTGCTCAGGGCGATGTTGAAGATGTCAGTCAGAATCTCTGCTAGCTGGTCTGCACATCCTCTGAGCACTCTGCCAGGAATATTGTCTGGTCCAGCAGCCTTCCGTGGCTTGACCCTGCACAGGGTTCTCCTCACATCGGCCACGGTAAGGCACAGCACCTGGTCATTTGGAGGAGGGGTGGTCTTCCTCGCCGCCACGTCATTTTCTGCCTCAAAACGAGTGTAGAAATTATTCAGTGCATCTGGGAGGGAGGCATCACCAGCACAGGCAAGTGGTGTTGTCCTGAATGCCCTTCCACATGCACCACGTGTTGCTGCTGTCCTGGAAGTGGCTGTGGATTCGCTGGGCGTGTGCACGCTTTGCCTCTCTGATGGCCTGGGACAGTTTGGCCCTCGCTGTTGTTAGGGCTGCCTTGTTGCTTGCTCTGAAGGCGGAGTCACGGGTCCTCAGCAGTGCACGCACTTCCGCTGTCATCCATGGCTTCTGGTTAGCGCGTGTAGTGATGGTCTTGGCCACGGTGAAGTCATCAATGCACTTGCTGATGTAGCTAGTCACCGATGCCGTGTACTCCTCTAAGTTGGTAGAGTCGCCATCGGTTGCAGCCTCCCTGAACGTGTGCCAGTCAGTGTGCTCAAAGCAGTCTTAGAGAGCAGAGATGGCTCCTGCTGGCCAGGTTTTCACCTGCTTCTGAACTGGTCTGGAGTGCCCGACAGGCAGTCTGTATGCTGGGATTAGCATAACAGAGATGTGGTCTGAGTAACCGAGGTGGCCCCGCCCGGTACGCATCGGGAATGTTGTGTAAACAAGGTCCAACGCGTTCTCCCCTCTCGTTGCAAAGTCCACGTTCTGATGGAATCTGGGGAGCACTGACTTAAGGTTTGCATGGTTAAAATCTCCAGCGACAATAAACAGTCCATCAGGGTGTGTGTTCTACTGTATATTTCAATGTTCTGATATGATAAGTAAAGCTAATTTTTAAATCTTTATCATAGAAATGCCGAACTGTGGGAGAAAAGTCACCAGAGATAACGTGCCTTGAACGTGAGCCAGATAAAGCTAATCTTTAATCGGGGTGTATGGGGTGTCAGGGAGGGGTAGCACCTCTGATGGGGGAACATGTCGCGTCCTTTTCAAGGCGGTTTGTCCACCTTTGGTCCCCACCTGGCACTCAGCTCTCACCTGTGGCTCCCCGTAGCTGTTTGCATGTGACAGCGGCCACACCCCAGGCAACGGCTTCGACAAGCTGGCTAAACCAGGTGAGGGTAGCTGACGGGTCTCAAACCCTCGGTGAGATAGGGAGTTGTCTATCCCAGCATGTGAACTCAGACTCCGGCAGATTGAGCAGACGAGACCCATGGAAGGTCCAACGGTCAAGAAGACGGTCTCTGCAAGTGTCGTGGAATGCGTAGAGCACGACACGACACAGAAGATGTCCTGGTCATCCACTGCGCCTAGTCCCATCTCCAGTCGTCTCGACTCTTGTCTTGCCACTGGATTCAGATGGGAATTGGGAAGAGAGCAACTCTCCCTCACTTAAATCCAAACCATGCGCTGTTCTCGACACGATCATCATGACTAATGGTGTCATGGTCTTCATCGACGACGATATGATTATGATATGGTTATGAGGACACGCAGTCCCCTTTTATTGTCATTTAGTATAAAATGATAAAAACACATGACAAACCGACTTAAAAACTAACAAAAACCACATAATTATAACATATAGTTACAACAGTGCAAAGCAATACCATAATTTGATAAAGAACAGACCATGGGCACGGTAAAAGTCTCAAAGTCTCTCGAAAGTCCCATCATCTCACACAGACGGTAAACCTCCAGCGCCGCCAACTTGCTGATGCAGCATCCCGGAAGCATCCGACCACAGTCCGACTCCGAGTCCGTCCGAAAACTCCAAGCCTCCGACCTACCTGTTCGACACCGAGCACCGAGCACCATCTCTGCCGAGCTTTCCGACCCCGGCCCCGGCAACAGGCAACAGGCAAAGCCAAGGATTTGGGGCCTTCGTCTCCGGAGATTCTTGATCGCACAATAGCAGCGGCAGCAAAGCAGGCATTTCAGAAGTTTCTCCAGATGTTCCTCTGCGCTTCTCACGGCTGTCTCCATCAAATCCAGATGGACGAACAACAACAATCTTTAATCATTATCTTTTCAAATAAACTGTGCCCTAACAATTTTGCTCTTCTGTACAACATTACAACTTTACTTCCTCCTCCAGCTCCTACACATCTGCACCCACCTCTCACACACACAGACACACTCATTAATGGTCCAGTATTAACAGGAACCTGAATATGCCATAAACTCCATTTGAAAGCAGCCTGCATCTCTGCTCTCTGTATATTCAATGCACTTCCCTTGCATCTTGACCAGAGGCCAAAGCACAGGAACAGAATGGAGATGGTATGTGAAATAGTTGACATTGTTAGGGGAAAGTTACATACATTTTGTAAGCAGGTCAGGTACATGGATGATGGAAAAATGGAGGCTATGTGGGAGGGAAGGCTGAGATTGAATTTAGAGTGGGTTAAACTGAGATTGAATTTAGATTGGGTTAAACTGAGATTGAATTTAGATTGGGTTAAACTGAGATTGAATTTAGAGTGGGTTAAACTGAGGTTGAATTTAGAGTGGGTTAAACTGAGATTGAATTTAGAGTGGGTTAAACTGAGATTGAATTTAGATTGGGTTAAACTGAGATTGAATTTAGAGTGGGTTAAACTGAGGTTGAATTTAGAGTGGGTTAAACTGAGATTGAATTTAGAGTGGGTTAAACTGAGATTGAATTTAAAGTAGGTTAAACTGAGATTGAATTTAGAGTGGGTTAAACTGAGATTGAATTTAGAGTGGGTTAAACTGAGATTGAATTTAGATTGGGTTAAACTGAGATTGAATTTAGAGTGGGTTAAACTGAGATTGAATTTAGAGTGGGTTAAACTGAGATTGAATTTAGAGTGGGTTAAACTGAGATTGAATTTAGAGTGGGTTAAACTGAGATTGAATTTAGATTGGGTTAAACTGAGATTGAATTTAGAGTGGGTTAAACTGAGATTGAATTTAGAGTGGGTTAAACTGAGATTGAACTCAGAGTGGGTTAAAAGGTTGACACAACATAGTGGGCCCAAGGACCTGTATTGTGCTATACTGTTATATGTTCTATCAACATGTTATAATAACCCAGAGACTATTGTAAGAAATAACATCACGTAACTGTAAAGATAGTAAGAGGAAATGTGAAGTATATGAAGTGTCTTTACACCATGATCCCAAGGATGGTGGCTGAGAACTATTTATTGGAATCCCTTAGTCTGGTTTCTGGTTCTATTGTAAAACAGAATGCTTTTTACATACACACCATTGGATTTCATCTTCTCTAAATGAGTCCTGGACGAAGATGCCACCTGCAAACAGAGCAACCAAGGGTGACCCTCCAGGCGGTCCATGAAACTACTGCTTTAACTTCTTTCATGTCTTCTTTTCCTTTCAAATGTGGTTCTGCTACTGTTGGAACCTGCGATCTACATTTTGACGGTGTGTTCTCAGACCAGCTGAGCGATCTGGTGCTTTGCTGTCTCCGAGGATTTTCCATGAGGCTTTGAGCAAAATGTGCGACCTCAAGGCTAAGAAACCTGGAGACGGGGCGAGGCCCACGATCGACTCCATTTCTTGCCGATCAAAGCGCCAAGGAAGATTGAAATCATCCAGGTGGATGCGGAGGCCATGTGGGAGCTCAGCGCCGTCTACCAGCCTCTCACTCGCTGCTGTCGGAGGAAGGTGTCTGCGTGTGACAGTCTCTCTCTCCCTCTCACTCACTGCTGTCGGAGGAAGGTCCCTGCATTCGGATGGTCTCTCTCTCCCTCGATGTTGTTGAAGGATGGTGTCTGCGTGTGACAGTCTCTCTCTCCTTCTTGCCTGCTGCACCCAGAGGAAGTTCCCTGCATTCAGATGGTCTCTCTCCCTCCCTCACTGCTGTCGGAGGATGGTGCTGGAGTTCTGGGCATGGTTTAATCGACATGGTTTGTGGATTGGACTCTGTAGTCCATGTTATGATATGTTTCTGATTTCTGATCACTCCTTTTGTTGCTATTCAGTGTGATTTTGAACCGGGGTGGCCTGCAAATAACAAACACTTAGGCTGAACGGAATATGCTTTTAGATTTTGTGCTTTTGTTCTGTGTTTTTTTCCTCTCTTTTTCTTTTGCTGTTTGCACAATGTATTGTTTTTTGTGTGTGGGGGGGTTGACTTTTTCTTTGAACGGGTTCCATGGTTTTCTTTGTCTCGTGGTTGTCTGTGGGAAGACGAATCTCAGGGTTGAATAATAAATATACTTTGGATCTTAAACGTGCACTAATGCCTAACTTTATCCCCTGTAAACACTTGTAAGTATTGGGCAATGTGGCATCACAGGTATGCAGACAGAGGTGCCCTGAAAATCCAAGCACCATCTTAAAAAGCTTGCCGATAGCCCACTGTTCCTCGCAGAATCTCAGATGGTGACGAGGGCGCACACAGGAGCATGATAGATCAGCTGGTTGAGTGGTGTGGCAACAGCGATCTTGCGTTTCGACTTAGTGAGACCAAGGAATTGATTGTGGGCTTCAGGAAGGGGAAGTGAAGGGAACACACACACCAGCCCTCGTCCAGGGAAAGGGTGGGCAGCTTCGAGTTCCTGGCTGTCAACGTCTCAAAGGACCAATTTGAAACTGAATTGGAAATGGCTTGAGGTGGCTGACAAGTTGTACACGTGTAGAATGGTGCGGCAGGGATTTGTGATAGCCCAATCCGCATACACTTTGTAGTACAGGGGAGGTCAGAGTTCCGATTCCCTGTATTTGTCACATCAAACCACACAGTGAAGTGTGTCATTTACATTAATGACCAACACAACCTAAGGATGTGCTGGGGGCAGCCCGCAAGAGCACCAGGACTAGGACTGCCAGACTGGTTAACAGCTTCCTCCCTCAGGCTGTGAGACTAATGAATACCCTGCCACCACCGAGGTCTCGTCGCTCGGACAGCGAGCTGTTTACTGTTTGCCTGTACAACATGCATTTCGAATTATATTTTATTAACCTATTTATAGTATAATATTTTGTTTTATGTGTTGTGTGTGATATATGGTGTGTGGGTGTTTCATTTGGTTGTATATGTACTTGAAGACTTGTATACTTGAAAACTTACTGAAGAAGAGCGAGTATAGTGAAAGATTTTCTGCAGTGGTACAAAATAGGTTTAAAGGACTGAGAGTAGAAGACATGGAGCAGACACCAGATAACATGTGGTCAAACCTGAAGGACTGTATGCAAAAGGCAGCTGAAGAATGTCTCCCCAAAAGAAGGCACGTAGCGAAACAAGCCTGGATGACGGATCACGTTCTGAAGCTCATGGAAGAGAGAAGGAAGCACAAGGAGGACACATCTAATTACAAGGAATTGGACCAACAAATAAGAGCAGAATGTGCAAAAGCTAAAGAACAATGGTTTATCAAATAGTGTGAAAAGATAGAGACCAGGGACGTGTTGCATCATTCAAGGGATATGCACAGGGAGATTGCAGAGATGACCAATAGGAACAAGAAACAATCAAGGACCGGTATTATTCAAGACAAGGACTGGAACATACTCTTTGAGAATGACAAGGTGGAAAGTAGATGGATGGAATACATTAGGGAATTGTACTACGATGCTAGAAATGATCAAGTGAGTGAGAAGAACAAGGAAGGTCCGGAAATTTTGGGAGTGGAACTAAGAGCAGCCATTGGAAAGTTAAAAACTGGTAAAGCTTGTGGTGTAGATGGTACTACAGCCGAAATGTTAAAATGCCTTGGCGACTGGGAGGTTGAAGAGATCACGAGGCTTTGCAATACAATCTGCTCAACAGGAAAGTGGCCAACAGATTTTGTGGTGTCAGAGTTTGTCATGATCCCAAAGAAAAGTAAGAGCACGAAATGCTCAGACTTTAGAACTATAAGTCTTATAAGTCATGCCTCCAAGATCTTGTTATTAATAGACAATAGACAATAGGTGCAGGAGTAGTCCATTCGGCCCTTCGAGCCAGCACCGCCATTCACTGTGATCATGGCTGATCATCCACCATCAGTATCCAGTTCCTGCCCTATCCCCATAACCTTTGATTCCGCTATCTTTAAGAGCTCTATCCATCTCTTTCTTGAAAGCATCCAGAGACTTGGCCTCCACAGCCTTCTGGAGCAGAGCATTCCACACATCCACCACTCTAATACTTCTAAGCAGAATAAAAAGAACAGTTCTTAATGGAATTAATGAGTGCCAGAGTGGATTTATACCGGGTAAGGGTACCCATGAAGGGATTTTCAATTTGCGAATGATTGTGGAACAAGGTCTAGAAAAAAAGACATTTACACGTGCTTCCTGGATTACGAAAAAGCTTTTGACCGAGTCAATCATGAACAGCTGGTCAATTGCCTGAACTCATTGGGGCTGGATGGGAAAGATGTTTGACTGGTTGCGAGTCTGTACTGGCATCAGAAGGCAGTAATAGGAACTAGTGGCGGGAATTCACCGGAATTTGAGATCCAAAAAGGGGTTCGTCAGGGCTGCATTATCTCCCCTTTATTATTTAACATTTACTCAGAGGTAATCTTCAGGGTGTTGAACGATGAAGCTGGTGTCCAAATTGGTGGAGTGACGGTGAACAACTTGAGGTATGCAGATGATTCAGTGTTGTTAGCTGAGACTGAGGATGAGTTACTCAGAATAGTAGATAAGATAAATGCTGAAGGAGAACGATTTGGAATGAAAATAAATGCTGCAAAGACGGAGATGGTGGCAGTATCACGGAAGAAAGAAGTCCCCAAAATCAGTATCAAAATTAACGGTGTAGGCATAGAGCAAGTCAAGAAGTTTGTGTACTTGGGACAGATGGTCACAGAGGATGGGAAATGTGATACAGAAATTAGACGAAGAGTTGAGATTGCAAGATCAACGTTCTGGAGCCTGAGTGACGTGCTGTGTAGCAAGAGGTTGGACTTGGGCTGCGTTGTAGAATTTGGAAATGCTACGTCTGGAGCAGTCTGTTGTACGGAGTCGAATCGTGGACCTTATGCAAGGAAGTGCAACGACGACTGGAGGCGTTTGAAATGTGGTGTTTAAGGAGAATGCAGAAAATTAGATGGGTGATGAAGGTCAGTAATATGGAAGTGTTGAAGAGAGTGAGGAGAGAAAAGGAGTTGCTGAAGAATGTGCAGAAAAGGAAGCTGGAATATGCCAGGCACTTGTTAAGAGGTGGTGGACTGCAGAAATTGTTATTGGAAGGGATGATAGAAGGAAAGAGGGCAAGAGGAAGGCAGCGAACCACTTGGTACCATAATGTGAGGCAATGGACTGGGTTGAGTTATGCTGAGGCCAGAAAAAGAGCGCAAGATCGAAGAAGATGGAGGTGCATAGCTGCCAATCCTAGATTCGGGACAGCACTCACCGACAGACTGATATATACTTGATGATGTGGTTTGAGCTGGACCTGACAGTGCAGTGTGAACAGCAGCGGGCTAAGCACATGGCCCTAGCGTTTGAGATGTAACTGGGGTCTTTCTGGAAGGAAGTCCAAGATCCAGTTACAGAGAGTCCCACTGAGGACAGAGTACACACCAGCCTCTGAGGGATGATTGGATTAAATGCCAAGCCAAAGTCGATGAACAACACCCTCGCGGGACTGGACAGAGTGGAGGCCTGAGGCTATGGCATCGTCAGTGGACCAGTATAAGCAGTAGGCTCTGTCATCAAAGATCCCACCACCTGGCCACATCATCTCTCACACTCCCATCGGGCAGGAGGTACTGAATCCTGTAGTCCCACACCACCACCCGGCCACGCCATCTCTCACACTCCCATCGGGCAGGAGGTACTGAATCCTGTAGTCCCACACCACCACCCGGCCACGCCATCTCTCACACTCCCATCGGGCAGGAGGTACTGAATCCTGTAGTCCCACACCACCGCCCGGCCACGCCATCTCTCACACTCCCATCGGGCAGGAGGTACTGAATCCTGTAGTCCCACACCACCGCCCGGCCACGCCATCTCTCACACTCCCATCGGGCAGGAGGTACTGAACCCTGTAGTCCCACACCACCACCCGGCCACGCCATCTCTCACACTCCCATCGGGCAGGAGGTACTGAATCCTGTAGTCCCACACCACCACCCGGCCACGCCATCTCTCACACTCCCATCGGGCAGGAGGTACTGAATCCTGTAGTCCCACACCACCACCACCGGCCACGTCATCTCTCACACTCCCATCGGGCAGGAGGTACTGAATCCTGTAGTCCCACACAACCACCACCGGCCACGCCATCTCTCACACTCCCATCGGGCAGGAGGTACTGAATCCTGTAGTCCCACACCACCACCCGGCCACGCCATCTCTCACACTCCCATCGGGCAGGAGGTACAGAATTCCGAAGTCCCACACCACCAGGTTCAGGAACAGCAACTTCCCTCCCTTCCACCATTCGGTTCCTGAACAAACTGGCATATATCTAACCACCACCTCAGTTACACTAATACTTTCACCACTTTGCACTGAAATTGACCCTTTTTTCCCTAATTGTGATTTTTTGTAAAAATCATATTTACTGATTGTTGCGACCACTGCTGATCTGAAGCTGTGTGCGTGATACTCCTGCAAGCACGTTTTCCATTGCACCCCTGCACACATGGATTATGCAGATAAAACTACACTCGACTTTGAAAGAGTGCACACATCTATTTACAGAATTAATATTTTATAATTGCAGCATCCAGCTGCTGAATGAAGGTTTCAATCTTTGCGGCTCGTCTGCAGCGAGGCATTTCCTTGTGAAAGCCTTGGTTCACACATCTGCCAGCTTGACGCCACTGCAGGTCAGTAAGCCAGAAAGGTGTCCTGGCTCTAGCATGCTCAGTTGTTTATACATAAGCACAGGAATCCTTCTGTTGAAAACCCTCTGCTGCTTCGAGGTAGAGCAAACCAGATTCCACCTGGATCTCCTTGCACCAGAGTTCGGTACAGAGTGTTGCAGAAATTTGGAATCCATTATTTTAGCAGCACATTTTCCTCTTTTTAATACTCAAAACTGAAACCTTGTGTGAAACATAGAACAGTACAGCCCTTTCGGCCCACGATGTTGTGCCGGCCCATTTAAAGCTACTTCAAGATCAATCTCGCAAACACGAGGAAATCTGCAGATGCTGGAATTTCAAGCAACACACAAAAGTTGCTGGTGAACGCAGCAGGCCAGGCAGCATCTCTAGGAAGAGGTACAGTCGACGTTTCAGGCTGAGATCCTTCGTCAGGACTAACTGAAAGAAGAACTAGTAAGAGATTTGAAAGTGGGAGCCCACTTTCAAATCTCTTACTAACTCTTCTTTCAGTTAGTCCTGACGAAGGGTCTCGGCCCGAAGCATCAACTGTACCCCTTCCTCAAGGTCAATCTAACGCTTCATTTTTTTTTCATCCATGTTCCTATCTGAGAGTCTTCTTAAATGTTCCTGATGTATCTGCTCTACCTCAACCCCTGGCAGCGTGTTCTATGTACCCACCACTCTGTGGGGAAAAAAAAACTACCCCTATACTTTCTTCCAATCCCTTAAAATTACACCCTCTTGTATCAGCCATTTCCACCCTGGGAAGATATCTCTGGCTGTCCACTCTATCTATTCCTCTTATCATCGTGTACACCTCTATCAAGTCACCTATCATCCTCTGTCAGTCCAAGGAAAAAAGCCCTAGATTGTTCAATGTATCTTCATAAGACATGCTCTCTAATCTAGGCAGCATCCTGGTAAATCTCCTCTGCACCCTCTCTAAAGTTCCTATAATGAGGCAAACAGAACTGAACATGGTACTCCAAGTGTTGTGCCCAGAACACACGATGCACAATCAGGAAAGGCCACCAACACCTCTCCTGTCTGAGAAGGTTGGAGAGAGCTGGACTTGGCACATCTGTACTCATGTCATTCTACAGACAGGCAGTAGTGGGCACCCTAACAAGCTTCCTCACTGCTTGGTACAGAAACTGCATTGCGGTGGACAAGAACCCTCTACAATGGGTAGTCAAAGCTATTCAACACCTCACTGGCACCAGCTGACCTGCCATCACGAACACATATACAGAAAGGTGCCAGAAAAGGGCCAGTAACATCATGAGGGATCCCACCCACCCTGCTTAAGGACTGTTCAACTCACTTCCATCAGGGAAGAGGCTGAATAGCATCCACACCAGCAACACCAGACTCTCAGTCACTTTCCCCAAGCAGTGAGGCTGATTAACACCTCTACCCACTAACCCACCCCTCCACACCCCCAACCACCACTACTTTATCATTTCCTGTCAGTCACCTTATGTACAGACACTCCTGTGCCCAGCGTCACTTCATGGACAATCAATCAAACTATGGATATAAGCTATCTGATGTATTTATATTTATTGTGATTTTTATTATTGTGTTCTTCATCTTATTGTGTTATTTTGTGCTGCATCTGATCTAGAATAACAATTACTATGTTCTCCTTACACTCGTGCACTGGAAATTATGGATCTTGAATACTTGAATCTGGAAGTTGAAGGTGTGTTCCCACTGGGTCTTATAGAGTGGCAACAATACCTCACGGCTCCTGAACTCCATCTCCCGAGTGTCAGCACAAAGCAGGAGCAGAATCATCTACTTGAGGCTCTTTTTCACTGATATGATGGTTGAACGATCATCATCCTATCTGCCTAACACACTAGATCAGATTTCATTGTCATCCAAAGATGTTCAGGAGGTGATAACCAGTGTGTGGTAATTATACCTCCACCAGCAGAGACTTCCTCAGGGCAAAACACAAGGGGGTGTAATTTTAAGGTGATTGAGGAACATACAGGGGGGATGTCAGAATTATTTTTTTAAAAAGCAGAGAGTGGGAGAGTGCATGGAATGCCCTGCAAGGAGAAGTGATCGAGGCAGGTGTGTTGGGGACATTTAAGAAACTCTTAGATAGACACATGGATGATAGAAAAATGAAGGGCTATGAGGGAGGGGAGGGTTAGATTGATCTCGGAGTAGGTTAAAGGTCAGCATATCGTGGGCTGAACGGCCTGTATAACAACTAACAATTGCAGCACGGAAACAGGCCTCTCGGCCCTTCTAGTCCGTGCCGAATGCTTACCCTCACCTAGTCCCACCGACCTGCACTCAGCCCATAACCCTCCATTCCTCTCCTGTCCATATATCTATCCAATTTAACTTTAAATGACAATATCAAACCTGCCTCTACCTCTTCTGCTGGAAGCTCTTTCCACACAGCTACCACTTTCTGAGTAAAGAAGTTCCCCCTCATGTTAGCCCTAAACTTTTGCCCTCAACCCATGCCCTCTTGTTTGAATCTCCCCCACTCTCAATGGAAAAAGTCTAACCACGTCAACTCTATCAATCCCCCTCATAATTTTAAATACCTCTATCAAGTCTCCCCTCAACCTTCTATGCTCCAAAGAATAAAGACCTAACTTGTTTAACCTTTCTCTGTAACTTAGGAGATGAAACCCAGGCAACATTTTAGTAAACCTCCTCTGTACTCTCTCAATTTTATTGACATCTTTCCTATAATTCGGTGACCAGAACTGTACACAATACTCCAAATTTGGCCTTACCAATGCCTCGTACAATTTCAACATTACATCCCAACTCCTATACTCAATGCTCTGATTTATAAAGGCCAGCAAACCAAAAGCTTTCTTCACCACCCTACCACATGAGATTCCATTTTCAGGGAACTATGCACCATTATTCCTAGATCCCTCTGTTCTAAAGCATTCTTTAATGCCCTGTACTGTTCTATGTTTAATCATAGAAATAATCTTCAGATTAATTTTAATTTTAACTTAACTAGTAACTTCCAGCTGCAAGTGATTTTGCATCTGAGGGGAAATCAACCAACTCTCCACGATAGACAGTCCCAAGCCCGTCTGCAAAAGGAGGAGAGCTGGGCATCACACATAAAAGTTGCTGGTGAACGCAGCAGGCCAGGCAGCATCTCTAGGAAGAGGTACAGTCGATGTTTCGGGCTGATACCCTTTGTCAGGACTAACTGAAGGAAGAGCTAGTAAGAGATTTGAAAGTGGGAGGGGGAGGGGGAGATCCAAAATGATAGGAGAAGACAGGAGGGGGAGGGATGGAGCCAAGAGCTGGACAGGTGATAGGCAAAAGGGATACGAGAGGATCATGGGACAGGAGATCCGGGAAGAAAGACGGGGGGGGGGGGGAGACCCAGAGGATGGGCAAGAGGTATAGTCAGAGGGACAGAGGGAGAAAAAGAGAGAGAAAGAATGTGTGTATATAAATAACGGATGGGGTACGAGGGGGAGGTGGGGCATTAGCGGAAGTTAGAGAAGTCAATGTTCATGCCATCAGGTTGGAGGCTACCCAGACGGAATATAAGGTGTTGTTCCTCCAACCTGAGTGTGGCTTCATCTTGACAGTAGAGGAGGCCGTGGATAGAAATATCAGAATGGGAATGTTGAGCTGGGCATGTTGGCTAGCAATCCCATCCCGTGAAAACCCAGATCAAGAGAAACACCAAAGACCTGGGAGAGGAAGGATCTTCAAAGGTGGACTACATCTGGGGACAACTTGAAAGACTGGCCCAGGACAGAGGGCTCTGGTGAGCTGCTGTTGGTGGTGATGGGTTTAACTAAAAAACTCTAGCACTTCTAGGAAAATGCCAAGAAATGAAAATCTCCTTTTAACAATACTTGCAAGCACATTGCAAACCCAGGTAGACACAGCAACTGGGTGGAGAGCGCTATTTTCAAAGAATGAAGAGTATTCTTCAAATTAGACACACTTCCTTTAATCTTACAACAACCAGTGCAAATACTGCCCATACCCGAGAAGCTATACACAAAAGAAGCAATGCTCTGGTTATGAATAGACTTCATTTAGGACAAAAGATTAGAGATATTTAATGATATTTACAAATGTAGGATATACTTTAATGTATATCCTTGTCTATTTCGCTCACTGATAATTAAAAAAATCAGTACTGCATCCTGTCAAATCGTGTGTTCCAGAAATTCTCAGGATAAAAAACAACAAAGTGTGCTTATGCAACAAATTGAAAGTCTAAATTATCAAATATAATTACTTCATATTCTCAATCATGATCCATAATTCACATTTGAATAACTAATCTGAACAAATATTGGCGATGAGTCTTGGTCATGATTTGGTTTACGGATTCTTCGTGGTGTAGTGGGAGTGGGAAGAGCTCGCAGCTGCTGAGAGCTGGGACGGCCGAAGAGCTTTCAGTTTTCCTTCCTTTGTCAGGTGAACGCACTGGGTTGTCAGGGAGTGCAGATGGAAGGAGATGCTGGCAGCTCGTTCCAATTCCATTGGGTCCTCCTCAGTCGTTATCGTAGATACACTCTAAAATGACAAAATCAAATGACGTTCTGGGATAAGAAATCTGGTTACTGGAAGTCAGCAAAAGTGAAACAAATATAATACAGTATTGGCCTGATAGGCAGAAGGGTCTGAACCATGCAACCAGAGACTGTCACACACGTCTCCCTCTACCCCGTCACTTACAGAGACCGTCACACACGTCTCCCTCTACCCCGTCACTTACAGAGACCGTCACACGTCACTTACAGAGACTGTCACACACATCTCCCTCTACCCCGTCACTTACAGAGACTGACATACACGTCTCCCTCTATCCCGTCACTTACAGAGACTGTCACACGTCACTTACAGAGACTGTCACACACGTCTCCCTCTACCCCGTCACTTACAGAGACCGACACACACGTCTCCCTCTACCCCGTCACTTACAGAGACCGACACACACGTCTCCCTCTACCCCGTCACTTACAGAGACCGACACACACGTCTCCCTCTACCCCGTCACTTACAGAGACCGACACACACGTCTCCCTCTACCCCGTCACTTACAGAGACCGTCACACACGTCTCCCTCTACCCCGTCACTTACAGAGACCGACACACACGTCTCCCTCTACCCCGTCACTTACAGAGACCGACACACACGTCTCCCTCTACCCCGTCACTTACAGAGACCGACACACACGTCTCCCTCTACCCCGTCACTTACAGAGACCGTCACACACGTCTCCCTCTACCCCGTCACTTACAGAGACCGACACACACGTCTCCATCTACCCCGTCACTTACAGAGACCGTCACACACGTCTCCCTCTACCCCGTCACTTACAGAGACCGTCACACACGTCTCCCTCTACCCCGTCACTTACAGAGACCGTCACACACGTCTCCCTCTACCCCGTCACTTACAGAGACCGTCACACACGTCTCCCTCTACCCCGTCACTTACAGAGACCGTCACACACGTCTCCGTCTACCCCGTCACTTACAGAGACCGTCACACACGTCTCCCTCTACCCCGTCACTTACAGAGACCGACACACACGTCTCCCTCTACCCCGTCACTTACAGAGACCGACACACACGTCTCCCTCTACCCCGTCACTTACAGAGACCGTCACACACGTCTCCTCTACCCCGTCACTTACAGAGACCGACACACACGTCTCCCTCTACCCCGTCACTTACAGAGACCGTCACACACGTCTCCCTCTACCCCGTCACTTACAGAGACCGTCACACACGTCTCCCTCTACCCCGTCACTTACAGAGACCGACACACACGTCTCCCTCTACCCCGTCACTTACAGAGACCGTCACACACGTCTCCCTCTACCCCGTCACTTACAGAGACCGACACACACGTCTCCCTCTACCCCGTCACTTACAGAGACCGACACACACGTCTCCCTCTACCCCGTCACTTACAGAGACCGTCACACACGTCTCCCTCTACCCCGTCACTTACAGAGACCGTCACACACGTCTCCTCTACCCCGTCACTTACAGAGACCGACACACACGTCTCCCTCTACCCCGTCACTTACAGAGACCGACACACACGTCTCCCTCTACCCCGTCACTTACAGAGACCGTCACACACGTCTCCCTCTACCCCGTCACTTACAGAGACCGTCACACACGTCTCCTCTACCCCGTCACTTACAGAGACCGACACACACGTCTCCCTCTACCCCGTCACTTACAGAGACCGACATACACGTCTCCCTCTACCCCGTCACTTACAGAGACCGACACACACGTCTCCCTCTACCCCGTCACTTACAGAGACCGACATACACGTCTCCATCTACCCCGTCACTTACAGAGACCATCACACACGTCTCCCTCTACCCCGTCACTTACAGAGACTGACATACATGTCTCCATCTACCCCGTCACTTACAGAGACCGTCACACACGTCTCCCTCTACCCCGTCACTTACAGAGACCGTCACACGTCTCCCTCTACCCTGTCACTTAGAGACCGTCACACACGTCTCCATCTACCCCGTCACTTACAGAGACCGTCACACACGTCTCCCTCTACCCCGTCACTTACAGAGACCGTCACACACGTCTCCCTCTACCCCGTCACTTACAGAGACCGTCACACACGTCTCCCTCTACCCCGTCACTTACAGAGACCGTCACACACGTCTCCCTCTACCCCGTCACTTACAGAGACTGTCACACACGTCTCCCTCTACCCCGTCACTTACAGAGACTGACACACACGTCTCCTCTACCCCGTCACTTACAGAGACTGACATACATGTCTCCCTCTACCCCGTCACTTACAGAGACCGTCACACACGTCTCCCTCTACCCCGTCACTTACAGAGACTGTCACGTATAGCTGTATTGTTCTATGGCTCTAACACATTCAAAACTTTAGACTGGAAAAAGTTGCAGAGGGCTGGAAGCTCAATCAACTGAATTATTGGCATTAGCCTCCCCTCCATCGAGGACATCTTCAAAGGTGATGACTCAAGAAGGCACATCCTTCACTGAGGATCTTCACCACCCAGGACGTGCCCTCTTCTCATTACTACCATCAGGGAGGAGGTACAGAAGCCTGAAGGCACACGCTCGGTGATTCAGGAATAGCTTCTTCCCCTCCACCATCAGATTTCCGAATGGTCCATGAATCCACGTACACTACAGTACACCACCTCGTTACCTTCTGAGATCCTGGCAACAACATTGGTGAATTTATTGATGGTGCGAGCTGTACCTAGCCACACAAACACGCGTGTAGAGCGGCTTTGAGTACGGGAGATACTAGAAATCACGGTTCAACATCTCAAGAGCCGGAAAATGCTAATGGTTTGTGGCCACCAATTTCTGAACGGACCACGGACATTATCCCATGATCCCTTTTATTTTTGAAGTATTTATTTCTATCTTGCAATTAAAAGTAAGTAACTTTGCTTGTGGTACTGCTGCCACAAAACAATAAATTTCATGTCATAGAGGTCAGTAATAACAAACCTGATTCTGATTAATCAGGAATTAACTTTTATGAAGAAATTCTGGTGATTTCCCAAAGTACAGGACAAAAAGACTGACGTTTCTCCAATCCTGATTGAAGTCTTCGATTAGGATAAAATGTTGGCACAACATGGTGGACCGTAGGGCCTGTAGTGTGGTGTTCCAGTCGAGATTCAAGATGGTTTATTGTCGTTCTTTAGTACACGAGGGTAAAGGAGACCAGAATGATTGTTACTCCGGGTCTGATTCAGCGTAAAAACTCAATAGCACAAAGAACACAATTTAAAAACCTCAGTAAATACAGTCCAAGTATTTGATGTTGTGGTGTTTGCCAAGCAGGAGGGATCAAATACAGAGGCAAATGAGGGTAAACACAGCCACACTGAAACTGTTCCTTGTACATTGTGCTTTACAGGGTTGCTCTCACACTTGTACTGTTTGGGATGCTGGTGAATATCGGGAGCTCGGGTTAAGGCTTTTGATGTTGTGATGTTCCCCAAGCTTGGCAATGACCTTGCAGATGTTTCATCACCAGTGAAGGTGACATCCTCAGTGGACAGTTGAACAAAGATCAAAGGTCAGCTGAAGGGCTGGCCAATCAGGATCAAGGCCGATGAACCGCGGTGGGGGGGGGGGGCCTATATAAATGCCAGCAGTCCCGTAGAGAAACACCAACAACTGTGACACGACGATGTCACCTTCACTGGGGGAGGAGAGAGGGAGGGGGGAAAAAGGGAGAAAGTGGGGAAGGGAGGGAAGAGGGGGGAAGAGGGGGAAGGAAGAGGGGGGAAGAGGGGGAAGGAAGAGGGGGGAAGGGGGAAGGGGGGAAGGGGGAAGGGGGGAAGGGGGGAAGGGGGAAGGAGGGAAGGAGGGAAGGGGAAGGGGGAAGGGGAAGAGAGGGAAGAGGGTTGGAGGAGGGGAAGGGGAGGGGAAGAAGAGGGGAGGGGAAGGGGAAGGAGGAGAGGAGGGGGAGGGGGAGAAAGAGGGGGGAAGGGGAAGAGGGGGAAGGGGCAAGGGGGGAAGGGGAGGGGGAAGGGGAGAGGAGTGGGGGAGAGGAGGGGTGGGGGAGAGGAGGGAGGAAGGGGAAGAGGGGAGAGGAGAGGGGAGAGAAGGGGAGAGGAGAGGGGAGAGAAGGGGAGAGGAGAGGGGAGAGAAGGGGAGAGGAGAGGGGAGAGAAGGGGAGAGGGGAGGGGGAAAGGCGGGTGTGGAGGGAGAGGGGGAGCTAGGGGGGAGCAAAGAGGAGAGAGCAGTAGAGACAGAGGGAGAGGGAGAGAGGGAGGGGAGACAGAGGGAGAGGTTGGGAGGAAGATGGAGTGACAGGGAGAGAGGGAGAAGGAAAAACGGAGACAGAGGGAAAGACGGAGAGAGGGAGAGGGAGCAGGAGAGGGAGAGGAAGTGGGAGAGGGAGATCAGAAACATTTTAGAATGGAGTACATTTTTCCCGATACATTAGCAGATTGTACACCTTCGATCCACACGGTCTCCTGACAATTCTTCACATACCTGTATCAATATCGTCATAGATCTCACCATCACCTCCCGCAGTTCTAGAAAGAAAAAGAAGTGTTTTATTTTCTCTAGAATCACACACATTAATGTGAAGCATCTCAGCTTTTGTGTTTTTATATCTTTCACCTTGACTCTGCAAAGCCCCAAAGAACAGCCACATCCTGGCCTCAATAACAATGTAGTTGAAGGTTTAAAGTCAATGTATTTCAGAGATACAGCACGTAACAGGCCCTTCTGGCCTAACGAGCCCACACTGCCCAACCACTCCTTCACCTGTGGCAGGAAACTGGATCGCCCGGAGGAACCCCACGCATTCCGTGAGCAGAATATACGAACTCCTCAGCAGTAGTTGCTCGCTCTGTAATAATGTGACGCTAACCACTACACTACTCTGCCGACAAGCTCGTTATCAAAATGTTACCCTGAGATTCATTTTCTTGTGGGCATTTACAAGAAAAACAAAGAAAAACGACATACATAAACAAAGGCTGACAAACAATCTTTACACCTGTGATCAGAGGAAGATTATACAGGGTCCCGCGTATTGTGGTTCCCCGGGTTTTACTTTGGTGACCTTTGCAGGTTCAAAATATTATATTCCATTCCAGTGTTCCGAATTCAGATTTCTTTCTTCTACATAGTGGCCTTGGGAGTTCATAATATATTTCATTACCAAAGTACGTATACTTTATACAACCTTGAGATTTGTCTCGTTACAGGAAACAAAGAGTCCCCAATAGATCCCATGAAAAATAAAAGTTTTAAAATCTTTCTACCTCTGCCTGCTCTCAAGCAAGGGTTGGATTTTTATCTTTCTTGCGATTTAACTTTCCTTTGCTTGCTTGTATTTTCTATAATTGCTTATGGTATACATGTGTCACTCTTCAGCGAGTTTACCAGTAAGTGCAGAATACCCTTTTCTGGTCCTTTGATCCACACCGCCCAGCAGCCCCCGATTTAACCCTAGTCTAATCACGGGACAATTTACTATGATCAATTAACCTATTAACCAGCACGTCTTTGGAAGCTGGAGCACCAGGAGGAAACACACACATTCAACGGGGAGGAGGTATAAACTCCTTACAGAGGATGCTGGGGATGAACTCCGACGCCCGCAGCCGTAACAACACTGTGCTAGCCGCTACACTACTGTGCCGGTACGGTTGCTGCTTCTTTAGACGTTTCCAAGTTTTCCTGCAGTCTTGAACCTGGCTATTTTATCGACCAATTCTTATCACTGGAATGTCGTTATTTTTAGTCGGAGCTAGTTTTTGTGGCAGGTGCCCACCATTTTTTGGTTCTCTTGACTCCTTTTGTTTATTTTTCATTCTTGTAACACTTCATCAAACAGCAAAAAGCAACAAATTTTATGTCTCAATCTCATCTTCCAAAGAACCTTGAGATCACAAAAACACCAGGACCAAACACAAGGAACTTCAGAGCTCATGCTGCTGAGTTGCAACGTGACATTAGAGGACTAACTCAGTATATCAGCTCATCTTCCAATGCACCGCATACACAGACTCATACAGTGTATTTATTATTTTCCTGTAAGTACTGGCTATTTTTAGGATAACGACTGTGTGGGTTTGACTGACAAACCAAGTATGAAAGTCATAGGTTTGTAAGTGGTGGGTGTATTTGAAGAGTCTAATTGTATTGAAATGTGATCATCCAAATATAACTATTTAAGAGTACACCCATTCAATTCTACTTCCCATTCCCATTCTGACATATCATCTACTGCCCGGATGAGGCCACACTCAGGTTGGAGGAGCGTGCCCAGGTGGATTGGTGAGGATACTGGCGGGGATGACAACAGAGCAGAGGTGGCTGAAGTTTCTGCAAATAGTTCACAGGTGCAGGATGGATATGTTTCACAGAAGAGGTAGTTGTTCTCAAATGGCAGGGGAGGCAACCGTGGCTGACAAGGGAAGTTAGGGACTGCATAAAAGCCAAGGAAAGGGCATAGAGGGTAGCAAAAGTGAGCGGGAAGTTGGATGATTGGGAGGCTTTTAAAATCCAACAAAAGGCAACTAAAAAGCTATAAGAAGGAAAAAGATGAAATATGAGGGCAAACTAGCCAATAATACAAAGCAGGATACTAAAAGTTTCTTCAGTTAAATAAAGCGTAAAAGGGAGGTGAGAGTTGTTATTGGACCACCAGAAAATGATGCTGGTGAGATAGTAAAGGGGGGGGGCAAAGAAATGGCAGATGAACTTAATAAGTATTTTGTTTCAGTCGTCACTGTGGAAGACACCAGCAGTGTGCCACAGGTCTGTGAGTGTCAGGGAGCAGGAGTGAGCGCCATTGCTATTACAAAGGAAAAAGTGTTAGTCAAACTTAAAGGTCTTCTTCGAGTTGCAGAGCAGACTCGATGGGCCGAATGCCCTAATTCTGCCCTTATGTCTTACAGTCTTCAGGTGGATCAGGCACCTCGACCAGATGGACTACATCACGGAGACCTGAGAGAGGTTGCTGAAAAGATAACGGATGCAATAGTCATGATCTTTCAAAAATCACTTGATCTGGCATGGTCCCGGAGCACTGGCAGCCTAACCTCAGTGGTCAGGAAAGTGTTGGCGTCTATTACTAAGGACGAGGTTTTGAGGTACTTGGAGACTAATGATAAAATAAGTCAAAGTCAGCATGGTTTCTGTGAAGGGAAATCTTGCCTGACAAATCTGTACAAGTTCTTTGAGGAAGTAACAAGCAGGGTGGACAAAAGGGAGGCAGTCGATGTCATTTACTTGGATTTTCAGAAGGCATTTGATAAGGTGCCACACGAGGCTGTTTAACAAGATAAAGTCCTATGGCATTACAGGAAAGATACTGGCATGGATAGAGGAATGGCTGACAGGCAGGAGGCAGTGAGTGGGAAAAAAAGGGGCCTTTTCTGGTTGGTTACCCATGACTAGTGATGTTCCTCAGGGGTCAGTATTGGAACCGGTACTTTTCACATTGTTTGTTAATGATTTAATGGAATTGATGGATTTGTGGCAAAGTTTGCAGATGATATGAAGATAGGTGGAGGGGTAGGTAGTGCTGAGGAAGCAATGGGGTCGGTGCAGGACGTAGACAAATTGGAAGAATGGGCAAAAAGGTGGCAGATTGAATACAGTGTTGGGAAATGTAGGATAATGCATTTTGGTAAAAGGAACAATCGTGTAGACTAACCAATTTCCCCCGGGATCAATAAGGTATGACTATGACTACTATGATTATTATCTAAATGGGGAGAAGGTTCAAACATCACAGGTGCAGAGAGACTTAGGAATCCTCGTGCAAGACTCCCAGAAAGTTAATTTACAGATTGAGTCTGTGGTAAAGAAGGCAAATGGAATGTTGATATTTATTCCAAGGGCAATAGAATATAAAAGCAAGGAGATAAAGCTGAGATTTTATAAGACACTAGCCAGACCGCACTTGGAAAATTGTCAAGAGTTTTGGGCCCCATATCTCAGAAAGGATGTGTTGTTTTTGGAGAGAGTCCAGAGGAGGTTCACAAGGATGATTCCAGGAATGAACGGGTTAACATACAAGGAGCATTTGGCAGCTTTGGGCCTGTACTGACTGGAATTTTGAAGATTACAGTGGGATCTCATCGAATGTTGAAAGGACTAGATGGGGTGGACGTGGAGAGGATGTTTTCTCTGGTGGGGGTATCCAGAACCAAAGGGCACAGCCTCAAAATTGAGGGGTGACCTTTTAGAACAGAGGTAAGGAGGAATTTTTTTTAGTCAGTGAGTGGTGAACCTGTGGACTGCTCTGCCACAGACTGCGGTGGAGGCCAAGTCCGTGGGTATATTTAAGGAGGGCGTTCATAGTTTCCTGATTGCTCAGGGCACCAAAGGATATGGCGAGAAGGCAGGTGTACGGGTTGACTGGGATCCGGGATGAGCCATGATGAAATGGCAGAGCAGATTCGATGTGCTTAGTGGCCTAATTCTCCTCCTATGCCTTATTGTCCAGCACCTTATAATCTGTCTGGGTAGCCTCCAACCTGAAGGAATGAACTTTGATTTCTCGAACTTCCAATATTTTCCCCTCTCATCTCCTTCACAATTTCCCATTCCCATTTCCCTCTCAAACCTTCTCTCCTGACCTGCCCATCACCTCCCTCTGGTACTCTTACCCCTTCCCTTTCTTCCATGGCCTTCTGTCCTCTCCTGTCAGACTCCCCCTTCTCCAACCCTTCATCTCTGTCACCAATCGACTTCCCAGCTCTTTACTTCACCTGCTCCTCCTCTCCTGGTTTCACCCATCTCCTGCCACCTGTTGCTTCTTCCTCCCCTCTCCCCACCTTCTTACTCTGACTCCTCGTCCTTTTTTCCAGTCCTGATGAAGGGTCTCGGCCAGAAACGTCGACTGTTTACTCTCTTCCTCGACGCTGCCTGGCCTGCTGAGTTCCTCCGACATTTTGTGTACTATTTGAGAGTATAGTAATGTAGAGGCCAAATTAAAGATTAATTTTATTCAAAAGATACAGTGAAATATGTCGTTCGTGTCGATGACGAACAGTCCGAGGATGAGCTGGGGGCAGCCTGCAAGTGTCACCACACTTCTGGCGCCAACACAGCGTGCCCACAATTTAATAACCCGACCCTGTAGACCCTTTTTTCCTGTGAGCGAAGACCAGAGCACCCAGAGGAAACTCACGTGACTACAGGGAGAATGTACAAACTCCTTACAGACAGCAGTGGATTGAACCCCGATCTTCCGCTACATTATCCTGCCATCTCCTTGGACTAACATTCCATGGAGCGTAAATTTGAATGTCAACACTTGACTTTAAAAGCTGAGCTATAAAAATCAATTCCAGTCCAAATGAAACTCCGAGATGAATGTTTAAAAGAAGCTGGATGTTTATTGAAGTGCTTTAAAATGGGGGATTTATCACCCCTCGTCTAACCTGTGTACGACTCTAATCCCATGCCACTACACGTAACTCAAAGCTTCGTCTATAGTCAGGGGTACCAGTGAGGGAGGAGGTGGGTTGAGTGGGAGGGGGAGCGGAGATGAGGTGAAACACTGGGAGGGGATAGGTGGATGCGGTAAGGTGCTGAAGAAGGAATCTGATAGACAGTGGACCATGGGAGAAAAATAAGGAGGAGGGGCGCCAGAGAGAGGTGAGGGGTAGGTGAGGAGAAGAGAAGGGGTAAGTGGGGAATAAAAAAGAGGGAAGGGGGAAGGGGGAAAATATACTGGGAAGTTAGAGGAATCAATGTTCATGCCATCAGACTGGAGGCAACCCAGATGGAATGAGGTTTTGCCCCTCCATCCTGAGGGTGGTCTCATTGTGGCAGTACAGAAATTAAAATAGTTGGCCATTAGTTGGCTTTTTGCGAAGGGAGTGGAGGTGCTTGACAAAGCGAACCCCGAAATGATGTCAGGCCTCGCTGATGTACGGAAAGCTCGCACTGGGAGCACCAGATACAGTAGACCCCAACAGACTTGCATGTGAAGTGCTGTCTCACCTGGAAGGACTGTTTGGGGCCCTGGGTGGAGGTGAATTGGCAGGCGTAGCACCTGCAGAAGGGGAAGATCAGTGGGGAGGGACAAATGGACAAGGGAATCCCCTGTGGAAAGCAGAGACTGGGGGGTGGATGGGGGAGGTAAAGACGTATTTGGTAGTAGGGTCCTGTTGAAGATAGTGGAGGTTGAATATCATGATGTGCTGAACGTGGAGGTTTATGGGGTGGTAGGCAACAACAGGAACTCTATCTCTGTTGTGGTGGCAGGAAGCTGGGGTGAGGGCAGATGTCCAGGCAATGGAGGAGATGTGGACGAGGATAGAGGGAGGGAAAGCCCATTTTATGAAGGAGGAGGACATCTCTGATGTTCTGGAATGGAAAGCCTCATCCTGAAAACAAATGTGGTGAAGACAGAGGAACTGAGAAAAGGGAATGACATTTCTACAAGTCACAGGGCAGGAGGCAGACAAACATTTATCACTGTATCTCGGTTCATAAGACACTAATATAATGAACCAATAATTCCAGTACAGTGAACTGTACAGAAAAAAAAACTCAGGAGAAGAAAAACAATTATTTGAAAAAGAGATAATCCATTTGTCAAGAACTTGCATAATATTATTGTGAAGAATTATATACTCACTCCACTACTAAGTTGACTTTCTGAACGTATCCAACTGTAGTTTTGTAAAAGAAAAGCAGAAATAAAATTAAATTAGTGACATACTTGATAAATAGGCTTAGCCAAGACCGTAATAAGAAATGTTAAAAATACCAAACACACGCTGGCCTTCATTAGTTGGGGGATTGAGTTCGCAAGATAATGTTGTAGCTCTATAAAACCCTAGTTACACCACAATTGGAGTATTGTGATAAGTTCTGGCTGCCTCATTACGGGAAGGATGTGGAAGCTTTAGAGAGGAAGCAGAGGAGATTTATCAGGAAGCTGCCAGATTAGAGAGGATGTCTTATGACGACAGGTTCAGCGAGCTGGGGCTTTTCTCTTTGGAGAGAAGGTGACTTGATAGAGGTGTACGTTGATAAAATGGACAGCCAGAGACCTTTTCCCAGAGAGCAGCCGATCATGAAAACGCCAAACGCACTAAGTTTTCCGTCTGAAGAGCCAACGAACCAAGGTGCATTTGAGACTCTAAGTTTGGCATCTATAGTCCTGGTGACACGAAATCTTTTCAAGTTCCCTCCCACCACTGACTGAAGATATGAGCTTTGAAAAACAAATCTCCACATCCTGATAGTTCAATGTTCAAAGCAAATTCATTCTCTATTCTCTATACAGACAATATTGCGATCAATTTTCTTGCAGGCATTTACAGGAAATAAGAAATTATGCAAAGCTATCAGTAAAGACCAACAAACAACTAATGCGTATAACAAGGCAGACTGTGCAACTAAAAACTATTGAGAACATGAGTTGTAAAGAGAATTTGAAAGTGAGTCTGGAGCTCGTAAAATCAGTTCAGTGTTTAGGTGAGTTATCCACACTGGTTCAGGACTGAGAGAAAAGCAGTTCCTCCTCTTCTCCGTCCTAAATCTACTCCCTCAAATCCTGAGCTTATGTCCCCTAGTTCTAGTCTCACCTGCCAGTGGAAACGACTTTCCTGGTAGAAGAATAAGAGGAGGAGGGACGGAGACAGGGAAATCAGTAATCAAATGGCCAACTAAACTAATCCCTTCAGCCTACACAACGTCCATTTCCCTCACATCCATGTGCCGATCTAATTGTGTCTAAAAAGTCCCGAATGTGTTTGCCTCGACCCGCACCCAGGCAGCGCATTCCAGACACCCACCACCCCCTGTGTAAAAGAACTTGCCTCTCGCATCACCTTTGAAATTCAATGCATGCCCTCTGATTTTAGACCTATCAATCCTGGGAAAAACTTCACACACACTTTATTAAATTAAACAAACTTACACTTTCCATCCTCGTTACGGCAGAGCAGTTTAATGTTGTCTGTGTGTTGTATGATGTCTAATGTTTCACCCGCTTTCACCAGTAGGTCTCG